>NC_143572.1:47772500-48078888 GCF_054136105.1 Typopeltis vanoorti | reverse complement strand
CAGTACACAAATAAGTAGCCTGTTTCGAACGTAGACGATAACAACGAAGCAGTGTGAAACTGAACTCGAATAACATCCTAAATATCACTCCATCGCGTGCACCAATCCTAATCCATTTTAACTTTACGGGAGCAGGAGAAAGCACAGCTCTGACGTAACCCGAATTTTCCTGTTCGGATTTCTGCATCTTTTGTGCAGTTGGTGGTGGGGGGGGGGAAGGTTTTAATGGTCAGTTTTTGATCACATTGCGAGCAATTTTTTTTTTTTTTTTCTTTCTCCTCTTCGGAATTCCCCACAGCGCCGAATTCCCAGACGGGAGTGCCAAACGTCTTTTGCGACGGCTTCCACCTGTGGACAGCGAACAAACAGAAATCAGGACACGCTAACAGCGGGAAATAGCACGCGGCGATACGTGACACAGCCAGAGGTGGGAGACGTACTGATCGGAGGCATTTTTACGATCGACATTAGAGGGCAGTCGTGGGTCGCGCAACGTGGAAATCAATGTATGCACAAGCGTAACCGCGTGATAAAGGAGTCCTCTCCTTCTTCACAAACAATTCGTTAAAATTAATCAGCGATCACGAAAAAAAAAAATTCATTCCGGTAAATCAGCGTTTCTCATCCTTTCTAAGCCCAACGACCAATAAAATGCCTAAAACAATTCTACGGACCACTAAGTTACAGGGGCGTAGCTGGGGGGTGGGGGGGGGGGGGTCCGCCCCGGGCGGCACTTTTTTGGCGTTTAAGAAATCTTGCCATACTGCTGAAGAGCATACGGGAATTCAAGACCAGCGAAAGCTGGTCTTGAATTCCCGCTTGCTCTTCTTATCATTCAGGGAGTCAGAGGTGTGATTGAAGTCTGATTAGCGGAATAATGAATTACTGACCATTTAAAACTATATATTTAGAAATTTATGTACATGTAATCATTCAAATCCAACATTTATTTTACAAATGATATTCTGTCTTTTTCAATTTAGCTACTTGAATACAAATTCTACCCTACGGTTCTTCTTCATGAACTGGTCAATAACATCGTCGTAAAAAAAGTTGTTTGTAACTTAATTTTCCCGAGTAACACGCACACTTGTAAAGGCTGGCTGAAGCCGGGGCCGGCCATCTCGGAGGTGCAGTGAGTGCAATGCACCCGGGCCCCACGATCGAGTGGGCCCAGTCGGTACACATTTGCGGAAACGTATTATATTTCGAATGTGGTTTTTTTTTTTTTTTTTTTTTTGTTTTCCTGTGCCAAAATCATTTGCAGGTAAGAGGTTTTAAAATACGTTTATTTCGAATCATTTAATTTTTACCTTTGAAAAATATTTTAGGGCCCCAAAAGGTTTCTTGCACCTGGGCCTCTTTATAGAGAAGACCGGCGCTGGCTGAAGCTCACTGGCTAGAGCTACTTTGACTGCGTATGGCTTGTGTTTAAACAACAGGATGAGATGACGTGGAGGGAGCGGAAATGGCTATGCGCACGTGCTGAAGCGAGGTGCCCGGATGCTCCCACAACCGAGCAAGCCAAGGTAGAGCTTGATTAACGTCGGCCTTCGATACACAACGCAAAGCTCAATTATTGCCGCGCAAGCTTAAGACGTCTTCGGTCTACAAAAATAAAAGCCTAAATGGAATGCTTATAAATGCATGCATTTATTAACAAATAAATGGTACTTCTTTCTCAGGTAATGAGGCTTGCGCAGCAAGCATGGAGAATTCGCCACTGTTCGTACTCACTACAGTAGCGTCATTTGGCTGTCAGTTCCGAAATTTGTAGATCATTTCTTATGTTGTCTACTTTAAACAAAAATTTAGATCTCTCGATATGTTTAAATAAAGATTACAAATATCAGTTTCTATTGAAGAAGGTAATAACGCCATTGTCGAGCCACCAAGATTCTTGGATGGCCACGAGTACATTTGTTTTTCGAAGATATGCGCCCTTTAGGAGATATTTCTTAAATCTTTGGTGAAAACGACCCTACCGAGTCCTCTTGGATAAAAAAAAATAATTCACCGCCTTTTTAAAATTTTCTTTTCAGTAATAATGCGTATTTATTATTATTATTACTTCTGTTTTAAATCGGCCGTTTGTAAAATTGAATTTTGGCAGATCGGTGTCTTGGAGAAATTTCAACGATTTTTTTTGTGAAAAAATTTCCCAACATTATACAAAGCATCTTAAAAGATGCAGCACAAAATGAATAAAATGTCTGTATTGAATGCAACCTAGAAACGGTGAAAGAGAAAGAGAGAGAAATTCTACAATTGACATGTCCGCCCTTAGGGTGTGTGCATGCGTGTTCTACTTTTTTTCTTATTTAGTTGGGGGCTATGCGATTTATCGTCTTCGCCCTCTATTTGATGCTTTACCCCTCAGGAAATATCTGTACGGTCCTTGATGATGCAATGGCACGCTGTATGCGAACTAACCTGATCACGGTAGCAACAGCTTTTCTGGGTGTAATGCATTCAGTTGGACACTTTCATTGGTCCACGAAAGCTGATTCTGCGCAGTGCAACTGGTAACAATTCTTCGATTCTACAAATACCATAAACACGTTATTACATAGAGATCACTTTTAAATCTGTTTCGGTTAAATATTAGGCTAGTTTGAAACGCTACAAGTTTATCAGTGACTGATAGTGACGTTTCTATAGGCGATTTATTCCTTATTTGTGCTTTCCTTTGTGTATTATTCTATTCCGTTTTCTATTCCAATTCAGCTTCACTTTCTCAGTTACGTGTTTCTATTTCTGTTCCTCGCTGTTAACTAAATCTGTATTCAAGGAGTCAGATCACGTTGGAGCTTTTAGTATTTTCCTATCCTTTCCAGAGGATTAGCAATCCTGAATTTATAGTGGTAACCTTATAACGCAAGAACACTGACCTAAGCTAAACTTACTTTTACCTTCAGTTATTCGTCAGACATCTGTGCATCGCTTTATGCATTTTGTCTCAAATGTGCACGGGGGTCAACTCATTAGGAATGTTGCGGTTAGTTGGTTATGTCTATGGGAGTTGATTCTTAATTAAGCACCTTTTTTTTTTTGAGGGGGGGATTGCATTTTGCGACTACCCATACGGTCAGAAATATTTATTTTTTAATGAGGTCGACTGTTAAGCATTTATGATCGATTGAGCAAACTAACACGAATCTTGAAACTCGAACAGCCACTTTTAGGAAACAAAGAAAGAACAGAAATTGGGAGAAACACAGTCTCAGTTGTTACTGTTTTGTTGTTTAGTATTACGAGAAGCGACTAAGGCCACGAACCTGTCCGTGTCTGTCAATTACATGTATGTAACGGTTTAAAATATTTGTCCTCGTCACTTATTCCTCCCTGAAACAGTAGAAAGTACAAACCGACTCTGATTGGTTTGTCTGTTCTTTGGGTGGAGACAACTTGCCAGTAGCAGTACTGGAAGCTTCCGTTTGATAGCCTTACTTTCTTGCATCATTCGAAATGCTCTTTATAAAGGTTCCTTCAACACTAGACAAGATTCATACCAATGTCTTTCCAACCAAAGGGCACTCGATATTCTTCTTAGTGGGGTTTGGAAGAATTAGAAGTTTGGGAACGTAACTGGAGACTTAACGCACACTCATAGTGCAAATAGTCACTCTTTTATTTTTTTCTTAACATAACCATAAAGAGGCAAAGTGTTTAGGAAAACTTTCTTAAAAATTAAAACTATTTTCGAAACAAGTCGATCTTTAAGGGCAGAAAAAATTGTGTTCTTACCATTTGTCTGTTCACGCTACAGATGTACTCAACTTGAAGCGATGCCAAAGTCTAGAGACTTTGGCATCGCTGTCAAAAAACCTGTCGACTGATTTTCTAAAAGTTACAGATAAAAACAATGCTACCTACTCCTTTGTAATAATAAACAGGCCGAGGATTTGTTTGCTTTTATTTGAAAAAAAAAAAAAAAAAAACATAGTTGGGGATGCATTTTGTTTTATTAAGTCAATTTCTGTATTAGTCATTCCTCGTAGAATTTCATGTCAGTCTGTTCTTTTTTCCTGCACTTTCATACGATGCAAAGTTTACCCAGTGTCTCGGATGTTTATTGCATCCAAAATTCGTAATATTTCCTCCTCCGCATCTCCATCTTCATTATTATGGTGAGCACATTTTTCCTTCTTTTTCTAGAGGAGAATCGTCTTATCATAATCTTCGTTTTTCAAAGAATTCTTGCGAATAATTGTGTCCTATTTCTTTCCTCTTTTTTTTTTTTTCTTTTCCACTTTGGTTTAATTGGCCTTCTCCCCTAATGCTAAAGAAATTGTCACTTTTTAGCGTTGCTTCGACGTTTCCTAATAATTCCTTTTTTCACTACTATTTTAAGGGTTGAAATCGCATCGGTTGGCTGACGTAAATTTCTGAGATTTCGTGAAAGATAAAAAGATGATTAAAAACAATTTTTTTTTAATCTGCTATTTTTTTTTGAAGGAAAATTATTGTCCGAACGGAGCGTATTAAGAAATAACACGAGAACAGATCAACTGATTTTAATAAAAACTGCCGTTCTTCTGTGATGTTTGCATTTACTGTTTAGTTGTTCGCCAACAGCGAAGAGTGTGATACGTCTTCAAGAATGAAATACACCCTCTGTCCAAAAAAAGTAAGCTGACTTTTTGAAAATAGAAGTAAAAAATTCGGAAACTCGGTAAAACGTTTACCAAGTTTAACACAAAGTCAATCTCAGCTGTCTGTTTGAAACTTATTTTCCGACTGTTCATCCAAATACACCGTCACTCTTGGCACTATAACTCGGCTTCTGATGAAACAAATGTCATAAACAGTTGACGCAACACTAATGAAGGTTGCCGCTTTCGACTACAAAAAGATACAACAGGTGTCACCACTAGTTTCTTCTATTTTCGATAAGTTAGGTTTCTTTTTGGACAGAGGGTGTAGACGATATTGTCAATAATTCCTATCGCAAAATCGCCTGTGGCCTTTCCTCTGTCTCAGAGTATAAGTTAACTGTACAAATTGCTACTTCACTACTTAAGGAAAATAGATGTAGTCCCTTGGCAAGCAGTAGGCCAGGACCTCTTTTTTAATGTTATTAATTGATTAAACAGAGAACGTTTTGTATAGTAGGAACATATTATGCCATAAATACATTTCCAAATTACTCGCAAACAATGTTCATTGCAGTCCTTTTAGCTGTTCTAGAATTTTATAGTAAGCCAACTACCGAGACATTTCTCATTATTACAGCAAAGCCTGGGTGGGGGATTGTTCGCAATTCTGCATTAAAAAATTAACAATCGTTTTGAAAGTTACAAATGTTTATGTAGGTTCTCAAATGAAAGCCCGTCCAAGAGGATGTATGTGCGATATTTAACTCGAGTACTTCTCCACAGTGCACCTCTGTTTATCGCCTCACGCACTCCTCGATGAGCCGGTATTTCAAGACTTAAGTATGCTGGGTTTCGTGGCATCCATTTTAATTAATTTTTCCTTGAAAAAAAAAAAAAAAAAAGCAGGGAGACGTGGAAATAATGCGTTAAAATCGAACAGCCGAGTTTCGATTTTATGTCTCGGTCTTCACTGCGAGATTCCTTTATGTTTGTACTTCCCCCAGTCTATCACCCCTCGCTCGCTAGATTACGAAATCGTATGTGCACAGAATTATCTGAAGTAGCGTGCGCCCTTTTTCTTTCGAGTCTGTCCACCTTCCGGTCTAATTATTCTTTCTCGATTAGATTAAAAACAAGTTTTTCAAGTGAGGGTTTACGAGAGACCAGAATAGATCGTCTTCTCTTCCGCCTCCCCCAACCCCCCCATTTCCTTTGGCAAATCTCATTCGTATTTGAGTAGAAGAACGTTATCTGAGTCACCGAAGATAATTTCTCCTTCGGTGATTGTAATATCACTTCCGGTGATTGGCAGCTACTGCAACACTTCCGGTTAGGCTGCTCTGCATTGTCGACCTCGTTTGAAACGTCGCAAACAGCTGTTTCCTAATTCTAACGTAGATTTGTCTCATACTGGTAGCGAACCGTAGGTCATCGTGACAAAAAGGGGGGGGGGGGACGAAGATATGTACATAGATGGGGTGGTCTAATATTTAATTTGCCCCGGGGGAGAAGGAGAAAGGAGTAGAACAAACAGGTCGCAAACTGGAATTAACACTTCTAATCAATCACTAATAACTGACAGCTCTTTCTTCTCGAAAGGGGATGATGCTAATGCACGTGCGTCACTCTTATCATCTGCCGGAATAGACTGCGTTGGGGCTGCAAGCTAGATGATGCGCTATCCACAAAAAAAAAAAAAAAAAAAAAAACTTCCGCTCCCATAAGCGAGCTTTCAAACCCTGCATCCCTTCAGTATCGTGTGGAGAGGAGAAACTTCTCCTTCACTTTCCTCTGGCATCTAACTTGAACGTGCCCCCATCTGTGTTTGCTTTATTATCTCGAGAACAAAATCCGAGCACCTGGAGGAAAAGTGACCTGACAGTCATCGCCCGATTAATTCGGTTATATAAGACTTATTAATTTCATTCGTATTTTTGACTTATTGACACGGCCTTCTTAACACATTCTGAGAGCATACAATTCATTTTTTTTTTTTTTCTTAACTCGGGACATCAACACTAACGACCTTTCACCCGTGTGTACCTATATTTATACCTCACGTCCAGGCAGTGTTGCTATTTCTAAATAATGTGTGCTAATCCCGTACCGGACTTTGCCGTGTGTTATCGGTTAGTGGCACACAAAGTTTCTCTCCCGTTTTGACACTTCTTTCAAATGTCAAGAAGGATAAAAAGAAAAAAAGAAAGTCTTACGACGAACCCCCGTATAAAGGTGGCACTTTTTGGCAAAACGAGGCCAATTCTAGGCCACGTAATTACGATGTCACATAAAACACAATTCCTCTCCCCTATCTTTTTGAGGGGACGGCGAAGACTCTCCCTTTTTCCTTGGAACGATGGCTGACAAGCAAATGGCAGATTATTGGAAAAGTATAATCACGTGGGTTACTTTCCGTTAACCTTCAGCCTTCGGCTTGTATCTCATCCCGCGCGCGCCTTTCATTGGTGGTTAAAGTTCGTACGGAAGCGGCTTACGAGGTATTGACAACACGCGTTTTTCTCTTCAATTACTTGTATTCTTATTATCGGATTAGTTTTCTTGTTTCGATTCTTGTTACATGATGGCGCTGTGTTCGTCTTTCTCTCTTTGTAACCTACATTTCTCCTAAAAACATTGCATATCTTAAAATAAGACTCTTTTTTTCTTGTTTTTTAATTTCACTTCCCTCTACAAAATGTTCAAAATGATGGTATATTTTAGTGCCCTTGGATAACGAGAGTTTTGTTGCCATTTAGAAGTGGCTCCTTGTACAATTTTGTTTTCTTTCAGTATTTTTATTTCTCGTATTATTCTAACTGCTAATAAATGACAAATGATAACTGACACGGGGTTTAATAGGTCGTGATAATATAGATCAGTGGTCGCCAAAGTGGTCGATATAACAGTGTTAGGGGTCTATTCGGACTCAGGGGTCGATTGGGGGTCATTAGAAAAATATAAAACATCATTGTACGGGTAATTTTGACCCCAACATTGCTAACCTTGTCAAGAGTCACAAAACACACCCTTCACATTGACAACGTTAGTAAATTGTATACTAAGTTAATAAAAGTCTTATTTTCATATATATAAGGAAGATTGTATTATTGATATTTTTTATCTAAATTATATTTTATATATTATTTATCCCTCCTATCAAATATGTAATGTTAAGAAGGACGTCAAAAACAAAAACGTATCGCTTTGACGTTAAGCCAATATAATAATATATATTATATTATACATTCAAGAAACACTGTAACTATAAAATAAACAATCTAAAAACTCACATAAGCATCTTTTTTTGCTTGTCCTATTATAATTACGTAATAGAAAAATAGAGGGGGTCGATAAAAAGTCAAGAAATTCTTGAAGGGGTCGACGGTCAAAGAAGTTTGGCGACCCCTGATATAGATACTTAAACCGACCAGTTTCGCCACATATGCTGGTGTCTTCTTCTGGTTACGAAGAACAAAAAAAAAAAAAAAAAAAAAAAAAAAAAAAAAACCCGGCAAACATGAACCATTATATAACTGAAACCAAACATGTAGGAACTGTTACACAAAAGTAATTAAAAAGAAAAAAAAACACCTGCAGCGTGGAAGCTGGCACGAAGAATCAGTAATTATTCATCATAGTTGGCAGGAAAGTTAGAAGTCTGACATGTGGAAAGATCTAATAACTGACTTCCAAATATTACTTGAGTTTCTGTTGAGAATGCCCTGTGATTGGATTACCATTGTAGCCTCTTTGATGTTGCAGGCACTGAAGTTGTCTTCCATGTACGGCATGGAGCTCTTGTCCCATTCAGTAGTACGGTGAGTGTGGAAGTGGAAGGCTAGGCCTGAGTTGTCTTCTCTATTGTCATTAACGTCCCTAATATGCTCTTTTGGTATAACTTCCACAAACTTATAGATTTTATTTAAGCAAGGCCACAAGAACATAGAATGTTATAAATTCCAGGATATTCGTTGAAAGAGTTGTGGTCCTTAGGTGAACGTAATGAAGCTCGTGTAGTCACAATGGGTTTGAAAGCCGCTCTTATGTCAGGAGAGTGGCGATTTTGAGAGAAACACAATATAAGGGATGGAAACCCAGGCTCCGTAGCGAATGTCAGGCATTTATTGCAGAGCAGCAGTAGAGAATAGTATTCTTTGTATACTATCTTCTTAGAATATCCATTGCTCATCAATGTATGTAAAGTTCTGGTCAAAAAATCTACACACTCGTCACGCTAATTACCGTGTTTGCTGGAAAACAAGGGAATACATTCTCAACAATGTCAGCCAAGAAGCCCCTTGTCCCCTTAGAAGCTGACGTTACAACCAGCCTCACTGCTTTTTCTTTTAAAAAAATCTCACCATCGTGAGATTTTTTAAAAGAAAATTTGACTTATTTTTAAGAGGAAGCAAATTAAGTTAAAATGAATAAGTCAAAATCGGTTGAACGACATTCTCTGTTTAGCGGTACACGCGATATTTTGTTAGCTGTTCCCTGTCTCGGGCCACCGTCATCCCTTTGGGTCCGATTGCGGAGAATTCTAAGCAGACTTTCGGCAACGTAATAAACAATTGTATTGACATTATTATTTGCTTCTTCTTCTGCAGACACCTCTCGTTGCAGGTGTCTGTAATGTGAGGAGGAAGAGGTGCATAATAATAATAATAATAAGAAGAAGAAGAATGTCTTTGGGCAAATTTTCACTCTTTTCAAAACCTTTTTAATGTTAATTGGATGTAACGCAATATGCTGTATTTCACAATCTGGGTCCTGTTGAAGACGTGTGTCGCATAAAAGTGGCAGGCTGACGATATTCACCGAAAAACACAGTTATTAGTAGCAGCTTCAATTTGGGCCTAAACTTTAGTATTTTATGGTGAAAAAAATTCTTTGGAATACGAGAAAGCTGATCAGTTACAGTGTTAAAACGCTTACCATACTTTTCAAATGACCTTTGGAAAATTAATCACATAACCATGCATGTAAGAAAGAAGCAGTTATTAAAATTTGAAATTCTACATTTCAAATGCTTGTTTTCTAATTTAAGAAATGACAGTATCTAATTAATGCTATGAAAATAGGATTTTTTTAAGCCTGATCTCATCCAGAACAGCATGTCCACTGACATTTTGTTGTTTAAGGTGCTGCGAGTGAATTAAACACTGATCCGTTTCTATTTCTAAATAAACTGTAATTATGTTGACAGCGACATATTATTATTATTATTATCATCATCATCATCACCATATCTAGAGGGAAAAATCTAGCTCTTACCCCTTTCTTGACTGTGAACAAACTTCACTTCCTCGGTGCCTCCTCCTCCTCACTTCAATATAACGCAGATTTCATCAGACCATATCCTCTAAGAAGCTTTCAGGAATTTATAGACCTCTACCATACCATCCCTCTTTGTCCTGTTAACCAGTGTCAGCCGTCCGCATACTCTCAAACGTCCTCCTAATCCATACTCAATAATACCGACGTCATTTTTGTTACTTTCTTTGCCCTTTTCTTCTTTATCTCCTGTAAACCCAGCAGACCAAATCTACTCACAGTAGTCCAGGTGTGATCATATCAAGGCCTGCCTTGTGAAAAGGCAAATTGACTTTCTTATCCTTAAATATCAACGTTCGTTTCAACATCGCATTTATTCTCTAAGGAGAATTTTGCAATTTTTTTGTGCGACCTTCGAAACTCATTTCATATCTGTCATCCACGTCAGTTCCAAGCATAATTCGACAAATATATATAACAGACTGTTGGAAATTATCACCCCAAAGTGCACAAATTTACACTCATTATACCGAATAGATAGCTATGATTATTTGCACAGTTCCAGCCATTCAAATCATTCTGTAAGTCATATATCAGTAGCATCCCGATTGCCTTGCCTATTGTAAACCTATGTTATTTTTGCCTATATGTAATATCTTTATCTTTATTCTATTAATAATTCTTTATAGCTGTACTCTAATGCGTTTTTTCTCTCTCTCTTAACCTTGCTCACTTACTCTACCGCGTTTTATGTTTATCCACCTTCCGTATTCATTAGCCGTATGCCAATGAACACTGAAAATTTATTTGTCAGACTGCTCCATCAGTATATCGAATATTCGGCATAAGACTCAATAAAACTTCCGGTAGATCTCTCTCTCTCTCTCTCTCTCTTATTAGCGTAACTTCCTTTAACAAAGTTTATATTAACAGTCGTCGTTCTTAAGTAATTAAAACTGCGCTTTTAATGCCTTAGTTGTTTCCCACTCAGAAGTCCGATTATTTTTAGGAACAGTGCATTGTAAAATAAAGGACGAGGCAGCATTCTTTTAACAAATAAATAAAACACATTTATTTACATTAATATTAATATGAAATATACATGAATCAAATTTGCGACAGGGAGATTGCTTTCTCTACCCATCTATAAAATCTCTAGCATAAAATTATGCTAGAGATTTTATAAATGCGTTTACTATGACTCAGTGATGAGTCATAGTAAACGCATCTTTTTGGGGGGGATGGGAAGGGAGGTATGAAAGGCATGTTTGAAGTTGGAGAATGCTTGGAGCGAGCCATCTGCTCCAGATGATGTCCCCGTAATAGATATTAAGAACAGTGAGTCTGGCCAATCATTCTTATGTCATTCTTCCCAAAGAACTGATCACCTATTTGGTCAAATCAGTTTTTCCCATCGAGCATGATTAAGACTATATAACAATATGTCTACACTATATAACAATAAATAAAAAAATTATGAAAAATATGATAAAATTGATAAAAATTTAAAAAGAAATCCTTAGCCCACCCCACGATACAAATGGACTATAGGTTTACTTATAACGTTTCGTGTGTTATAAAGAAAAATGATAAAGATTTATGCTCTGTATACTCTTAATCAAGCTGTTGGATATTGCCTATTTGTCGGCATTTCGATTCCTTAGTAAAGATGGGATCACCTGGCGACCATTCATCTCTCCATACGTATGCATTTTTCTCTTTTCAGGAATTAGTGTTTACTGCAATTTCATGACAGACCTCAAGGGACTGTATTTGTGTACCACTTTTCAAAAACAGTTTTGCTTGGTTTTCCTAAACAAACAACAATAACAAATCGTGAGTGGAATATTTCTGTTCTTGCAGTGATTTTCAATTGAGTTAAGAAATGTTGTGATGCCGTCGGTATAATATTTCCTGCATCGAAAATAAGTAGGGCAGTCCACTTCCAAACTATTTTCTTGGATTTATCCTTAAATGGGTTATTATTTCGACGCTAAGAAACGAAACAAGGCCAGTCATATTCTAAAAAGTAAAGTAATCTGTAAAATTGGCAAAATATAATCAGCGAACAAGATAACTTCGTGGACAATAGAAAAATTCCAAAGGGGTTTGATTGAGAATTATCCTTTGGTCAAAAAACAAGGGCCGGAATTCTGTTAGAGGGAAGTAAATTTTCAGACATAAACCTGATCAGTAGAATGTTTAGTATTGTTTGTTGGAAATAACTGCGAGCAGGGGCAGCTCGTGCATAGGCACTGCGGAACTGCAGCACTTCCAATTTTTCTCGATATATAAATATATTTATTAATTTATTTATATCATCATCATCATCATCATCAAATTCCTGCCATGTACCCTCAAGGGGTGTACAGGATATGATAGTACTACATGAAAAATTTACATCATTACTAATTTCCTATCTACAATTTTCCTCCAAATCAGTGTGTTACTTGTCAAGACTCCAACGTTATCAGATCTTATATTTCTATTGTCTAAAGCACTTTATACCGTATCAATCCACCTATATCTTGGTCTTCCTCTGGGTCGTTTTGCTGCCAACCTGGCAGAGAACACTTGTTTTGCTAATCTTTCCTCGCCCATTCTGTTTAAGTGACCATACCACCTGAGATTAGCTCTGCTAATGCATTCCTGGATAGAATGATGTAAAGATAGAAAATTCCAAAACATAGAATGATGGTAGGATTTATTTATATTTGTTTGTAATATTTAATTTTACCATCAACAATCGTATACAATTGTCTTATTTTGTATAAAAAAATAATAAAAATAATAAAAATAATAAAAATCACGAAGGACGCTAGCAGCACTGTGTTTACCACAGTGTCATATTGTGTGTAGAAAATGTAGGCAGAATGAGGAATTGAAGTGTATTTCGGATCGTGAGTGTGATATTTTTGTCAACCTTCAGAATGAAGAAAATAGCGATATGACAAGAAACGGCAAGGTTGTACATGAGAATTATGAGAGTGTGAATGTAGAAAGTGTGAATGATAGTATTAATGGTTTCTTAGAGAATCAAAAAGATGAGATAGATGCATTGAATGAGATCGCGTTGTTGAATGGTGCGATAGAAAGGGCAAAACAGCAGCTAGAGTGGTGCATGAACAAAAGTAGACTGAATGAACCAACCAATAATAAAAGGTATGACAGGAAAAATAGGCGTATGAATGTGAACATGAACAAAATGAAGGATAGAGTGCTGTATGGAGACTCGTTAGTACGAGGTGTGTTAGTAGAGGATTTGACAAAATCGTACCAACCTGGTGCGACCATAAAGGATGTAACTGAGTCTATTAGAGAGCAAAAGGAAAGGGTGAAAGAAATGATTGTCGTGGCAGGTACGAATGATTTGAAAGGAGATAAAATGGAAATGATAGAAGACCTGAATGAATTGTTTGAGGTAGCAAAAGAAAAGAGTGAGAGAGTTAGAATGATTAGTCTTTTGCCACGGTATGACAGTGAAATGTTTAAAAGGAGGGCCATAATTGCGAATGACTTTATGCGTGGGTTATGTATGACGAGTGGTGTGGAATTTGTGGACGTGTGGAGTGAGTTTGATGGGCGAAAGGATCTATATAAGATGGATGGCTTGCATTTGAATGGTTACGGTGTAAGAAGACTTGAGAAAGTGTTGCTGAATGTAGTGGATGTGCAAATTCAGGGAAACTAGATTCGTTAAGGGGGGGGGGTAGATATACAGTCCTGAGGGAGGCAGTTGAATGTAAGAATGAATATAATATGCTAGAGCAAATAAGGACAACAAACCAGAGTGGGATAGTTAATATAAGGCATCGAGGTAGGGTTGGGGCTAATGGGGGTCTTAAATTCATGTACACTAATACTAGGAGTATTAGGAACAAGAAGGAAGAGTTTTTGGCCATGGTTGGCACTTCCAGACCACAGGTTATTAGTATTAGTGAAACATGGCTGACTGTAGATGATATAGCTAGTGGGATTGAATGTGATGGGTATAGTGTGTTCAGGAATGACAGAGAGAATAAAATGGGGGGAGGAGTATTGTTGATGATAGCTGATGAGCTACAGCCAAGGAGAATAGAAGTTGAATTGCAGGATAGAGAAAAGAGCACATTTGAGGCCATTTGGTGTGAGATTGTGGCTAACAGAACTAAATATACAATTGGGTGCTGCTATAGACCAGGTGATGGAAAAGATGGTGGTGACAGTATGCACAAGCAAATAGAAGAAATGAGTGGAAGGAGGGTGATTATTATGGGAGATTTCAAATATGGTCGCATTGATTGGTGTGAGGAGAGGACACACGGGAGGAAGGAATTGGATTTTATGCGGTTATTAAGGGATAACTATCTGCGACAGCATGTAATGGAAAATACTAGGGGTCAGAGAGTGCTTGACCTAGTAATTACATCTGAGGATTTGGCTGTAACAAATATGACCACATTGCCACCAATCGGTGAGAGTGATCATAGGGTCTTGACTTGGGAGGTGGCTAAAGGTATAGAATTTTCAATTAAGACAGGGTACATGTGGAATTATCGGGCTGGAAAGTATGACAAGGTTAGGAGTTTGATTGGCTCAGTGCCATGGCATGTACAACTGCAAGGACTAGAAGTTGATAGTGCATGGGAGGTGGTTAAGAAGTGCTTGCATGAAGCAATGGCTGACTGTATACCTAGAGTCCGAATAATAAATCAAGTAGGGGTTAAATGGATGAATAACACCATTAAGCTTGAGTTGCAAAAAAAGACAACTACTATGGAGGGAATTTAAGGAGAAGGGTGACCGGCAGGCACATGAACGGTATAAAGCGCAGGCCAGAAGGGTGACGAGTGTGGTAAGAAAAGCAAAAAAGGATTACGAAAGAACATTGGCCATGCAGGCTAAAGAGAATCCTAAACAGTTTTTTAGATATGTAGCAAGTAAAAGAAAATATGTACATGGCAGATTGATTTTAAAGAATGCCGATGGTAGGGAGGTAACTGAATCAGTTGAGATAGTTGAGTTACTGAGTGAGCACTTTGCAAAAGTATATCATCCAGGTGGTGACATTGCAGAAACGAATAAACCAGTAGATTATACGGGAATTGTGGTGAATGAAATGGAGGTGAGTAGTCTATTGCATAACCTCAATGTCAATACATCTGTGGGGTTGGATGGTATACTAGCTCGTGTAGTACGAGAAGCAGCTAATGAATTGTCAGTACCCTTGACCATTTTGATTAATTTGAGTCTCGGGTATGGGTTAGTCCCGAGCGGGTGGAAGGAGGGGAAAATAGTTCCACTGCATAAAGGTGGTTCCAAGACCGCTGTTGTAAATTACCGACCGATTAGCATATCAGGAATCATTGTCAAGGTCTTAGAGAAATTAGTCAAGAAAAGAATACAGGGTTGGATAGATGAAAATGGGATATTGTATGGGGGCCAACATGGTTTTGTGAAGGGTAGATCATGCCTCAGTAACTTGCTCACGTCTTATAACACAGACAGCTGAACTGGATAGGGGTAATGGGTTTACAGTGATACTACTGGACCTTGCCAAGGCCTTTGACAGGATACCACATGGAACCCTAATCAGTAAACTGGAGCAGATGGGGATAGATATAGGGCTGGTAAGATGGATAGGAGGGTGGTTGAAGGAGAGATACCAGAGAGTGGTTTATTCAGGAGTGGAGTGAAAAAGACGTCTTGTGACTAGTGGAGTGCCGCAGGGCTCTGTTCTTGGACCACTGCTTTTCAATTTGTTCATCAATGATATTGGAAAGGATTTGAGAGGAAGTGTTCACTTGTTTGCTGATGATGCAAAGTTGGGTAGAGCAATTGTGAGTGCACAGGATGTCAAAATTTTACAGGATGATTTGGATAGTTTGGAGGACTGGGCTAGGAAAAATGGATGTTAGTTTAATGTGGCAAAGTGTAAGGTTATGCACTTTGGGGTGAAAAGAATAGCAGCAGTATATCGCATAGGTGGAACCGTACTCCAGGAGATTGATGAGGCCAGGGATTTGGGAGTGCTGGTGGATAGGGAGTTGAAGTTTAGGGGAAACATTGTAAAAGTAACTAAAACAGCTCACCAAATCACTTGGCTTATGAAAAATACTTTAACATGCAGAGAGAAGCAAGTTGTTGTTCCTCTGTATCGAGCCTTGATAAGACCCCATCTGGACTTCTGTGCCCAGCTATGGGCACCAGGGTTTCTTCGTGATGGGGAGGAAGTGGAGAGGGTCCAGAGACGAGTGACCAAGATGATAGCAGGTCTGTGGAATGAACCTTATGAGAATAGGTTGAGGATTTGTGGGTTGCAGAAATTGGACGATAGGCGAAGGAGGGGTGATATGATTGAGACATTCAAATTACTGAAGGGTTTTTATAAGATTGATCCAGAAGATATTTTTGAAAATATGACTGGTGGTGGGAGGACTAGGGGCTATGCATGGAAGCTGGGCAAGAGCGTGGTTGACAAGGGTGTTAGATCTAGGTTTTTTACTTGGAGAGTGGTGAATGAGTGGAATAAGCTTCCAGAGTCTGTTGTGAGTGCTACGACCGTGAATGAGTTCAAGGCAAGATATGATAGATACTGTGTTGAATAGTTGTTCTTGACATGATGTTAGGGCCTCCCTCGATGAGTCTGTCGACTCCTTGGAGTTTCCCGGAACAACAACAATAATAATAATAATATTGCTACGCGTACAAACAAGCATATGCACGTCCTAGTGAGATGCGAGCTATTAGCGTAATGCGACACTGTCCGTCGCGCAGTTCCACTGTTGTTTATATGCAGTTTGCGCCAGTAGTAGAGTGTTCGTAGTGTTTATCGTGTTTACTCCGTCTCTTTAAATATTTGGACATTACAATTAAAGACACGACATTTGTTATAGTTTTTATTTTAGAACATTATTGGGGTTATGATAATGGATTTTATTTTTAAGTAATTTTGAATTATGCCAAACTGTATAATTTTATCGATAATAAATAATATTTTTTCATGTTTAATTTTTTTTAAATTTTCACCATAATTTTGATATTTTATCCAAACACGTATACACTATACTTACAGTGTGTATGTAGATTTCGAAAGTTGCAGCACCTCCCACGATTTCAAGCCACGAGCCACCACTGACTGCGAGCATAGTTTTGAAAAGCGTAACAAAAACCTTCTGCCCTAAGGACATTATTTACATCCGTTTTATGTATTAAGCGCCTATTCACGCTAGAAGATAGGTAATTTTAATTTACCTATTTTATTTAGGTAAATTAAAAGACAGAACAGAAACCAGCCTGCTAGTCCAAGTGAGAAAAATCTTCAAAGTAACATTCAATGTTACAAGCTTTAAAAATTAACTAATGAAAAGAATAATCTTCTCCCCTAATATACTCAGAAATATTTAAAACAATATTTTAGATTCTTATCTGCAGGTGCATGTATTTTGTACCGCACTGTATGTTGGATATCTTGAGTCAACGTAAATCATATAAATATCCTGAATGCAGTAAATCGGTATCAATGGATTTTTTTATGTGTGAATTCCGCTCGCTCGAGGTTATAAAAACTATTACTCATCTATCGTTTAATAAATTAATAAATTCAATAAATTAAATTATTGCAGTAAGAGAAGGAGGTGGTCTCTCCCTGAGGGTTAAAATCATCTGCCACCTAAGGACAATCGGAAGCATTCGTGTGGGTTGCTTCGAGAACAGGCATGTGGATCATTAACTAAATCAAACTTGCATATTCAAAATCACTTGAGAGAAAAAAAAAAAAAACTTCTAATCGCGTATATAATTATCCATATGAGACCGGATAATTCACTTTTAGTTGAAAAGTACTTCTGAATGGTTGTTCAGACAGGAAAAGAACCCAGGTCTTTCTATCTAAAGAGCTTCCTCGAAGCTGAGTTACAGAGGCGCACTGTGCTTCATAGCCAAAGTTAATTCCACAACAATAATAACAGCAGTTATGTTGGATATCACCACTAGATGGCAGCACTACAAGCATGAACTAGTATTGATTGCTCACAATATGAGCCTGTTTTCATTGCATATGTTTTCATTCACCTGCAAATAGTTAACACATTAATATGTAAATAGAAGACTATTAATATCAAACTCTAACGGTTTTATCAGGGAAACGACTTTTTTTATTCTATATATGTATATATATATATATATGTATATATATATATATAATGTATATACAGTGACGTTAATTTCACTATTAATTGATGTTTTGGAATAGGGCCCCCATTTCTTTCTATATTTATAATATATGACTATTTTTTTCACATTTTTGAAAGCATGGTTCAGCCTGTGAAGAACGTATTGAAATTTATTTTCCTAAATGAAATTTAAAAAAAAACCAAAAAAAACCCTTCAAGGTAAAAATTACACTGATCATGTGTAGATGGCAGCACTTGACAATAGTCAGAAAAAAGAAAGAATTAAAAATCAAATTACATGGTATATTTCCAATCAAAAATATCGTCAAAATGATTGCACATTCCGTATCATTGATAGTGCTATTCAATTTATATTAGCACGAGTTTAACTAGCGAAAGTTCAACAGTTGCTGATGGCGAAAAGTAATAGGCTTATGGATTGGACCATCAATAATGACTCGCTGTGGAAGGGTGCCTTCATAATTGAAGTCGTAATTTTTAAAGTGGACTGATCCGGGTTCTGCTAAACAAACGATCTTTACTAATATCTTATAAAATAATTTATAGCAGCCTAAATAAAGTAATTACATATCATTTATAGTAGATGAGATGAATATTTTATCAGTAGCTGCTAACTAAAACCGTTAGCAATCCTCAATTAGCGATATTCTTGAATAATCCTGTCAGAAATGCGTCAATCGTATAAATTGGTAAACTTGGACGTGTAATTTGTTGCTTTTGGACATAATTTGGAACCATCTGTTCGCTTAACAAACACACTGTTAAAACGAAGTCCGAAGACGTTTTTATGTAATCATTTTCCAATATAGGAAAACTTTCACTGCCTACAACACAAACAGGTTTATCAGTCACGTAGGTCGATGAGTGAAATAAATCAGCCGAAAACCTTTATTCGTTTTTTTTTTTTTTTATTTACTTGCTCCTGTGTTGGCTTGAAAGAAATGCATTCGAGCTTAAGGCTTTATTGCAGTTCTTTATCAGTTCTATCTGTGGTATTTGTCTCTACGATCACCCGTAGCGAAAGGGCGGCGTTCGCCACACGATAAACACGTGCTACTAAACTACATCTGGACGTTAAAGTCCATACCAGGTGTATTGCAACACCTGTAGGTACCGGAAATAATATCTATCATCTCGACTGTCTTCGGTGATTGATATACAGCCTTCGGGATGTTGTGAACACTCAAACGGGACAAAAGAAGACGATCACAAAGCCATTAAGTTTTCTTGGCAACCTTCGCCTTTTTTTAATGTGCGTGATCACTGGATACTCTGTGCAGACGCGTAGTTTTAGGGTTGGGGGATGGTAAGATTACTCTTAAGCGTTAGCTTAAAACAAGAAAAGTGTACAAAGAAAAACCTGCAGTTGAAATCTAAGACATAAAACTTTGTTAAAAGTTTCAACAGTTGCAATATCATCGAGATGAAGTCTTACTTCGATGGTCGGCGAATTTCAAGAGAGAAATTGTTGGAGGCGATTGCATTCTGTTTCATAAAATAAAGATCGGTTCGAAAACGCAAATACTGAGAAAGTTGTTAAGAGTTGCTTCTTCTTCTTCTTTCGTGGACACACAGTATGACTGTTCCTGGTTCCAAATTGATCCATCATCCACGGTTTTATTGCTTTCTTCTAAAATGGTTGCGCAGAACTTCTCTCTGTAATCTTCCTTTCCTCAAAGTCTTTCTGTTTCTTTCTCTATTCCGCTATTCTATCATTTACTGGGTACATGTTCAACTCTTTTCAAATATCTCCATTTCTCTTGTGATCTAACTTTGCACGTCTTTTTTTTTTTTTTACTGATCTTAGGAATTTCATTTCTGCCGTTTGTATTTCATTACATTTCTGTTTAGAGTCAAGGTTTCTGATCCATACTTTAAATCTAGGTGTAGCCATTACCTCTGTGGACGTGTTAGAAGAATTACTTATTTTTTTTTTTTTTGCCGGCCTGGTTGGCTGAGTGGTTAGCGTATCCGCTGCCCAACCAACAGGTTGTGGCTACGAATCCCGCCACGGGCATGGATGTTTGCAAATGTTCTTAGGTGGAAGATGAACTTCATCGTCCAGTGTGAAACCACTGCTCCACTTACTGGAGACCTGAAGTGGCTTGTAATAGTTCCACGTTTGGCCTGAAAAGCAGAGTACGTGGGTGAGAATTGAATAAAAATTTGGAATTTGTGATATTTAAAAAAAACACGAGCAGTTGCCGCTGTGATTTAAGTTCGATTTTAATAGACTTGTTTTTATTGACTAAATTTGGTGAAACGATTGAAACTAATATTAATCTTCATGCGAAGAGTTATAACAGAAATTGCTAGCCCTAATGCTAATTTTATGATGCAATATAGCACAGGACAAATTGCCGTTGTAAAAGTGGGAAAAAGATGATATTTTTTAGTTCCAGTTTTATTGCAAAAATTGTTGACTCACAAGTTCGAAGAACTTACGTCGACATCATTAACCCATGGAGCATTAGTAGCAAAGGAATTAGAGATATTCAAACAGAGACATAATCTGTGTTACGGAAGAAGACTAAACCAGCTAAAGGACATCTAAATAACAGCTGTGAGATGTTTAGATGAACCGGTGATCTAGGAAAGAAAGCCTATAAGCTTTAATAATCAACACTAAACACAAAAATTAGTTTATTTGCAGCTATAGTTGCACAAAAGGTTTTTGTAAGACAGAAACAGAGGAACTTTTAGAGTCATTAATAGAAAGAACATAAAGAAAAAAGTTGGGGTCCTAATTGAAGATATAAACAACGGAGTAGGAAATAAATACCCGAGATATGTAAGTGCCGTGGGAAAACGTAGAGGAAAACATGCAAGTAAATAGTAATAATGGTGATTACCTGCTGGATTTCTGTTCAGGACATGAATAGTCAATTACTAATATCATGTTCGAACATAAAGATGTGCCCAAATTCACACGGAAAGAACACACAAGAAATTAGAACGCTTCAGGAATTCGCGCAGCTTTTAGATATGAACTGTAAACTCGAATACACAAATATTATTCCAGAAAGAAATGAATGCGTTTGAAAACAAGGACCAAACTTTGGAGTATGAAAAGAAAACGTTAACTGATACAGCCAGGAAAAACTTAGTGCTAAGTATCTGTGCAAAGATAGTAAAATCAGAACTACACCCTCTGTCCAAAAAGAAACCGAACGTTTCAAAAATAGAAGAAACTAGTAGCGCCACCTGTTGTGTCTTTTTGTTGTCGAAAGCGGCAACCTTCATTAGTGTTGTGTCAACTGTTTATGACATTTCTTTCATTAGAAGCCGAGTTATAGTGCCAAGAGTGACAGTGTGCTTTGACGAACGGTCGGAAAATGAGTTTCAAACAAAGAGCTGCGATTGACTTTTGTGTTAAACTTGGTAAAGGTTTTACCGAAACGCATCAAATGCTTCAGAAAGCATACGATGATGAATGCTTATCTCGTACTCAAGTTTACGAGTGGTTTAAGCGATTTCAAAGTGGACGTGAGACGCTTGAGGACGACAGAAAGCCGGGCCATCCAAAAACTGGACTGAGTGAAGTTAACATCAAAAACGTGCGTGATTTCATCAAAGAAAACCCAAAATCGTCTGTGAGATTGATTGAAAATGAATTGGGGATTCCAAAATCAACTGTGCACAACATTTTGACCGAACGTTTGGGCCTTCGTAAATTGAATTCGCGATTTTTTCCCCACAAGTTGACCGACGACCAAAAAATGTATCGAATTGAACACTGCAAGGATCTCATTAAAACCACTCGTAAGGACTCAAACTTCCTTGAAACGATCGTTACAGGTGACGAAACGTGGTGTTTTGAGTATGAGCCCGAAACAAAGCGCCAGAGTGCTGAGTGGAGACCACCAGAAGAGGGGGGGGCATCCGAAAATCCGAAGAAGTCAAAAGTAAAGACAATGCTGATTTGTTTCTACGATTCCAAGAGCATTATTGGAATTCGTTCCACAAAGAATTCGTTCCGCCTGATGAAGCGGTCAATGGTGAGTTTTATCTCACCATTGACCGCTTGTTCAATGTTTGACGCAACACTAATGAAGGTTGCCGCTTTCGACAACAAAAAGACACAACAGGTGGCGCTACTAGTTTCTTCTATTTTCGAAAAGTTCGGTTTCTTTTTGGACAGAGGGTGTACATGAGCTCAAGAAGTATAAGAAACAGTGCTGTAAAAAGAGAAATAAAACTGGATGTGAGAATTACCATGGAATTTCCCTACTGAGTATTTCTGGTAAGGTTTACGAAAATATATTTAAGATGAAAGTAATAATTGTGAAAGGAAACTTCCAGCACTGTTAATCACAAATCCAGCGTGATCATTCCCATAACTGATAAAGAACAAGCTGGACCAAACGGAAGTTTTTACTTTGAGACAAACCGCCCAGAAATCTTGAGAACATAACAAGGATTTGCGTTTATGCGTACACACGATAAATGATGAGATGCCAAGAGGTATTATACAGAGGAATATAACAAAACATGGGACATTACACAGAGAAATACATAGCTTATACTTAAACTGCATGTATAGGGTGATGGTTTGATCAGGTGTGAAACAGCGGCAAATTACTCTCTCGATTCTTATTCCGCCATCTATATTATGAAGAAAAAGTGGCATTCATTCAACCTGATACCAGTTCGGCTGTCTACTTTATGTAGAGGAAGTTATACTCCTGAACGAATTCAGTAGAAGCCTTTAGCATCCTGTAATTAAATGGAATAATTTGGTATCAAATGCTGCTACAAATTTGTATGAAAATCAGCAACAAAAAGACCAAAACTATAAAAATAGGCAGAAACATTGAAAATATCAAATTCATTGTGAATCCTATAAAACAAGTAAACATTTCAGCTATTTAAGCACCGTTTGTAGTGAAAATTGCAAGTTAAATCTGGAAAAAGACAACAGAATAAGCAAAGCTGTAGGGGTTGGAAGGCGAGTGAATAAATTTATATGGAATAAGAGAGAAATTAGTGAAACACGAGACAGTGAATAAAATCTATTTTAACTATGGATCTGAGAGCTTGGTGTTAGGAGAGCGAAAAATGTCATCATTACAAAATTATATAAAAAATGAGCAGATTACGAAGGGATTTGACACTATTACATTTAAATATGTGTGAGCAGAATTAATCGAGGGTGGTACGTCAATTTTGTTTTTCTGCTAGTAAAAGAGGTTATGCGATTTCTAATGCACTTCGTTCAAATCTCAAAAAAAAAAAAAAAAAAAAAAAAAAAACACCAGTCAAACTAAACAGAAACGTTTGGTACTTTGTACACACTGGCGTGTCTGTTTTAGTGTATAAATTTTCTCTTCGCCACTGACAGACTGTGAAGTAAAATCTCACTGCCGCTTGATGTTCGAAACACCTTTTCAACTTTGGAAATTCATTACAACTATTTAAAAAAAAAAAAAATCTTTCTTGTTTTATGAGAAAACCACTGATAGACAGGTCTCAGACAGTACCAAAAATTCTGTACGATGACGTTTTCTGCTAGTTGAGTACATGCCAATATCCTACCGTTATTTGAAAAAAAAAAAAAAAATACAATGTTGTGTCCGCAGTCTACGTTGAACCGCCGGTTCGATTTTGGTGTTATTTCCTTTTCTGTTTTGTTCGTCAACAGAATTCTCACACGTCCCATATACTGTGTGCGTTTCCGATTACTGATGGTAAAGCTTTTCCTTTCCTACTAATCTGAAATTTCAGACCATATTTCAGAGAGAGAGAGAGAGAGAGAGAGAGAGAGAGCAGAAAAAGAAACCTTATAGTAAAACCCATAAATTTTGAATCACTTATAAAATGCCCGATGTGTTTCCTAAGTGATTCGAAATTTATGGGTTTCGCTATAAGGTGTCCATTCCCGCTTCCCTTCTTCGGGGTTGCACGCACGCATCGATCGAGAGAAATCAGTGGTTTGGTATTGACCAAGTAGGGGAAGGAAAGACAGGTTGTGCCGTAATTCAACGACGTGCAGGCTATAATTACGGGCCACCGCGAGACTGTAAAGCCCAGGAGGGAGAACAAGGCAACCCACCGAATGCATCTTTCCATAGAAAGAGAGGTCATCACGATTCTGAAACCTCCATAAAGAGCCATTAATTTTATTTCGGCATTACAGAGGTTGTTTATGAATAAAACAAATGTGTTTGGAAATTGTGCGTAAATATTACGCTATCCACAATGAAAAATCATAAACTGAGGGATGGGATGGGATGGGGAAAAGTAGGAGTGGTTCGCAATAGGGAGAGACAATTTCCTGTAATAATAACAAAAAGGTCGAAGGAATATACTCTGTCTTCCCACCCATCTGTTCCATTCGTAGAAATATTCTTGATATTTATTGTTAAAAAAAATCTGTAAAATGTTTAATGTATATTTATTGCTTTTTATTAATACCCTTTTAGTTGATTTTGAAGATTTTTGATATTAAAATCCACAGTTACGCCAACATATTAGCCAAATCCCCCAAAAAACGTGTGCCTTAACATGAATAACACAATCTTAAAGAAATGTAAAATATCCACTTTTCGATTAGTTTATTCTAGTGGATTTGAGTATAAATTTCTGGTCCACTTAGTTTTTTTTTTGTTTATTTTTTGCCTCATTTATTTCCTCGCCTTATTTCCAGCTAATCTTTGTACGTTGTCGGCTCGGTTGCCATGGCAATGAAGCACCAACATTAATCCCACTAATGGAAATACGGGGATACAATACTGCTCTTAATAGCCACTAAAGAGTTTGAGAAACAGCCTTTGCTCGTCAACACGGAAGACTGAAAATATTCTGTTTTATTTGGAAGTTTCCATTTTTTTTTTTTTTTTTTTAACATTGCTCATTCTCAGTCGCGAACAACACGCGCGGTCGTACAGCACTCATTCCCATAATCGTAACACAGACGTGTAACGTCCTCTACCGAATGTTGTGACCGGTTGCTTTGTCGTAGGCTTTTGAAATTTCTGAAGTCCTCCCTTTACTGTTCATCGAGGAAACAAACCGTGGCGGGGTCCATGACCGCGGAGGCACGCCACAAAGACGCACCCAGTAGCAAAGATTCCCGAAAAAGTTTGCAAACAATAGAGGACTAAAATTTCCGACACCAGAAGTGAATAATTGACGTCGTCCCCCTTCAAAATTCGCTCCGGGGTCGGAGACCTTCCGTTGGTAGCCTTCAGAGTGTGCTTGGGGAAGATCCCCTCCCCCCTTCTTCACGCATTATCTTTTTAGGAAGGGAGACGCAAGAAAATATTAATTATGATAGATTCATCTTGTCAAAGTGTACAAAGCGTGGGGAGGACCGCCCCCTGCTTGCTCCTCCCTTTCGCCCCTGTATGTACATATTCTATTGAAGTACAGATCGAATACAACTACACTGATTATTCAACGCCATCGCAGTTTAGGCCACTTTTAGAGAAACGAGCTGTTCTGTATACCAAAGTACAGATCTTTGGCCTGATTCATACTTTCCACGGTTAATCACAGTGAGCAATGTTCAGGGAGAGATAGAGAAGCACATTTAATGATCAACTGACAGAAAGGAGCAGAACAGTGATAAACAGAGCTGCCGATCCTCCTATTTCGTGCACATCGGCAAATTCTCTCCACTAGGAGCTACTCTTTTTTGGTTATAATCCTCAATCCAGAGTGATGACAGAAGACGCTCCATTTCGATCATTGAATGGCTTCTATTTCCGGTGATCTGCATGCTTAAAGAAGCAATAGCAACTTTCCTTGTATTCTTTGTCCCAATTTAATATAGCCCGAAATGTAGACATGCTGTATCTCAGGTCTCGTACAGTTATTGTATTACTAGCGCCACTTTCATTTCTCTTAATGACTTCCAGCTTTTCCGCTAGCTGCAGATTGGCGACAAAAAATTTCGCGTAACGTAATAAAAAATCGCGTGAACTGATTAATCACTCGCTTAAAGCGGGAAATAGTATCATTTCACTCAATCGCGTTAAATGATTATCGCGCATATCGAATTCCCGTTAAGCGAGGTTTTCATGTAGTCTTTCTCTCCTCACACACACATATACAAAAAAAAAAAAACTAAAATCGCAAACGTATTTTTTCATGTACTAAAGCACTAAAGTGTGCTGTGTACTCAAGTACATGCATATCCTATAAAATATATCTGACTATAAATCATACGCGTCCCATAATATGTCGCATTTTATCTATCGTACTTAATCCAGATCGAAACCTTTTGAATCCATGCTGTACTTCATTATGCACCTACTGAGAGCTGGATGATGATGAATTTAACTTTCTGACATAAGTTTGCTGTGGTATTGAACAGAAGACTTTTGCTATCTTTCTTTCTGTATTAATTAATAATATTTCTTTCTGTACTAAAAATAGTGTACTTCGAGAAACTTCCCTTGACTTTGGAAGAAAGTTCACCATAGCAACGTGAACGAGACAGGTCACTTCCCTTCTTTAATATGCACAGTGCAGACTACGGGGAGTACTTCCGATATTAAAAGTATCACTTGAATTGCCTTCTAATTCAAGTACTACTTCTGCACTATACTGAGGCTGTCTGAGAACTCGAGGACCATTCCTACTACTATTTTGCTTTCCCCCCCCCTTTCACTCTGCCAGACACATCGAATTCTATTTTAAGCATTTCAGAAGTATTTACTCATGTTTTAAGCAAAAATTCCCCCCCAAATGGGAAAGTTGTGCCTCTAAAGTTGACTTGAAGCAAAACAGCAAATACGCTAAACACCGCCATTACCAAACTCAGTCACTACAAGTGAAAAATACCAGGATGACTCACATATAACACAGCTCTAGTCGAACGGTCTTGTGTGAAAACGTTTATGACCTATACAGTCATGGTCTGGGAAGTTTGCAATCACTCCCTGTACTTCTCAGAAATTTGCAACATGTGGTTATTTAAGAGACAGGGGGGGGGGGGAAGACATATTTGTCTTTGAAAATGTACACGCATTTCATGATATTCGAATCCTGTTTTTATGACTACATTTTAGCTTTGTTGCTAGAAGGTTTTATAATACGCTGTTTCGTACCCGTATTTTATTCCGAAGCCGATCTATTACGTTCTTTCTGGTCATTAGTGATCAACAAAGATAATATTCATTAATCTATTGAGTTTAATGACAACAGTAGTTCGTGTCAGATTTCTATTTATTTTTTGTTTCTGTTTATGCAGATTTAAATGAATTTAGTTTTGTCCTTATTGCAGACACGACAATCTTTTATCGCCGATACTTCAGAAAAATTCATGAGAGACAGAAAGAGAGAGAGAGAGACTGTACAATGATATAAGACCTAACAGTAATATATTCTCAGAAAGAAATAGGAAGTTGGCGAGTTATTATTCAAGCAATAAAACGCAACCAATAAAGCACACGAATGATTGATCCAACTTCATTGAGGATAGACAGAAAATCTGTGACCGCATGATGGCCATGGCTGCTTCCCGCTGCGACTTATACAGCGGAACAGAAGCACTTCGCATGTTACAAAAGAAATCGCTTTGATTCGATCTGAACGCATAATCGCAGAGGGGGTTGTCACTCGAAACGACAGTGCGAGACCGCTGAATGACAAGACTTGACTGTTCGCCAGGTGTCACTAGGAGCTGACACGTGGGTGAGGTCCACAAACCTCTCCTTCCCATAAAGTTGTCATGCGCTGTTGCGCCTCTGTCTCCTGTGAGTGCAATAAACACATTCATCACAGCAACAAGCCGGCGGGATGTCACAGGTGGATGTACGAATAGCATCTACAGTCAAGGACGTTGCCAAGGAAGATCCCTCCGAGGAATGAGGTCACGTGCCATCTCCTATTCACTGTCACTAAGAGTTTTTTTTTTTTTTTTTTTTTTGCTTGGCGATCACCCCAGCCGATGATTTGGGTCAGCCCGTAGGAAACGTGATGTCTTGGACAGGTTCAAGCGTGCATTATAGAATAATAATAAAAGCTACAAATTTCTACAAAAGAAAAAAAAAAAAAGTGTCACATATTTATAGCTTCAAGTCTATTTTACTACACTTTCACTTACCTTCTCTAGTCAAAGATTATTTTATTTTTAATGGCTATGCAGCATAGCGTATACATCATATAAAGCACTATAAATGAAAATGGAGATCAGTTTATTTAACTATGGTCATTTTTGATAACTTATCATCGTAATTAAATCCATTATTCTGTTCCATTTCCTGCCAATTATTCATAAATTGGGTGAACGATAAACTAAAAACGAAATTTGTTCTACTTGAAAGGAATGTATTTACATCTAACACACATTTCTTATTTGTTTATATAGGGTTAGCTATTATATATATATTCATGAGCACTGACTCGGTTACTTTGATACCTTTAGAAAGATATTTAATGACTAAAAATCCATTTTCCGCTGCCATGATGAATTTGAAAGAAAGATAGTGGAATCCAGGGAGATCGTCCTTAATCCTGAACATTTAAACAACAATTTAAGCTATAACATCCCTGATAGCCATACTGCTGTTATTCAGTACTGGCGTTCTCGAGAGTCTGCTACCACGCGTACAACATACAATGGCACGTAAATTAGAACAACTTGAATGTTAATACAACGTTTTTTATTTCAATTATGTACTGCAATTTATCTGTGCTTCTCAGTTTATTAGAATCTTCAGTTTTTATTATTATTTCCTCTTCCTAAAAAATACCTGATGAAAGGTGTTAAAAGCCGAAACTAGTTGTGTTTTTTATCATTAAAGCTTTTAATTAATTCTTGGTTTTTTAGTCATTTAAACAACAGTGATATAATAAATAATAAATAATATTCATAAATAATAATTAATAATAATAATAATATATATATATATATATATATATATTTATTTAGAAAGATAATATTTAATGACTAAAAAACTGAGAATTAATTAAAAGACTACTATCCAATTTAGCCCACTAGGTGGCACCTTTTAGGACTCTAGGACCGACTTCAGCTGTTGTCTTCAGCCATATTTGTCCAGTGTTAGTGCCTGCATGCACGTATCAGTATTTTTATGTTTCCTGAAGATGGTAATGTAACATTACCGAAATATTGGATATATTAATTAAAGTTTTTTAATTAATATAATAGTATACGTTGTCTTTCCCTAAAAGTTAACAGTTATGTATCACCAATGTATAAGTTTATCTACAAGAATTATGTATGTTTATATTTCTGATTTATGTATATGATTATGGGATTTATAATTAAATTCTCGCAAATGTTGCAAAATATATTTCATACAGAGTGATATTAAATGAATGATGTTAAATAAATAAAACTTACCTTGAAAATCCACTTTCAATAACTGCTTCAGTGCGTTACGTAAGCTAAAGCTTGAGTAACTGAAATCAAACTGATTACAATTATCGTTTGGTATTTGCATTCTGTAGTTCATTTCAAAGCGCACTCTGCTGGAATATTATCTAGAGCTTTTTTTAAGCATCCGAATGACTAAAGCATAATTTTTACATGAAATAGTAAAAAAAAAAAAAAAATATTTTATCGAATATTCGAAACGCCAGTGTTATGCGTATGTGCAGAATGTATGCATGAAGACGAATGAGAACGCACAAAAATATTTAGAATGCCGTAAAAAATTAAGAAGTCGTTTATGAATTTAGAACGATTTTTTTATTTTTTATTTATTTATTTTATTTTTTGCATTGAAAGGAGGCTATTAGGGTTCGAGATTGTTCGAAATAAAATCTGAAGAAAATTTTTAAAAAAATGTATCTTAGCAGAACGATACGAAAACAAATGATTGCTAATTTAACCTAAGTAGAGATTAATAAAATTATTGCTACCCTCTCTTTGTCAGAAATAACGTTGGAGTTCTCTTTCTTTCTTTCTTTCTTGTCTTCCTTTTTTTTTCTGCGATAGTAAGGCGTTCTTTTTGATCAGGTTCATTGCAAAGGATCAGATTCACTTTTGAGTTCTATTTTTAAAATATTTCACGTATTTCAACTTCTCTGTTTTTCATTTATATTTTAAATTCAAATAAATTAATTCAATTGCAATATCGCGCGTTTCTCTTTTCTATCTATTGCAATCTTACACTTTGATGATCGTCCAATATGCTTATACCGTACTCAAATACACTGAAGGCTTAAGGCCATCCGACGTTTCGACTTTCCAACTTTCTTGCTCCCCTCTCCCTTCCTTTCAAGCCACCGCAAATCCTCTTTCTTAAAAGAGGATCGTGGTGGGGGTCTTATACTGGAAAAAGAAATGCAGCTCCCAGACTTTTACAAGTTTCCATGCCATGGTCTGTTCGTTGAAAAGCAGCGACGCTATGAAGTCAGTGCATCCAAGCCAGATCAGTCATTTTCAGAAGGAAGATCTTTCTGAGGATTCAGGTTATATTTACAAAATGCTTCATCCTTCAATCGTTTTTTTTTTCATTTTTATTAACAATATTATTATTCTTCTTTTTTGCCCATAGTCTATGTAGACCGTTGGAGCAGTATAAAGATGAGTCCTAACATCATCGCTCCAGGTGTTCGTGTCGTGGAATCTCCTTAACATGGTTGAGAACGATATTAAAAAAATAAAAAAAAACTGTAATAAATATACAATGATTGTATCATTTAAAAACTGAAATGAATAATAATTATTATTTTGTATCACTTGTATTTTTTTTTTTTTAAATAACATTTTGCTAAATAATGGAGTTACAAAGAATTGAGAAGTATTCTTTCTTTAGTTACCATAGAATCATAAATTAACTGGTCAACAATTTTAAAACTTTGTTTTTTGTTTTGGCCAGTGATGATTTAAGCGATTCTAATATATCAATAACATGAAAGGGCATTTGTTTGACGCCTTCCAATTAGAGAAACAGATCAGAGATATTGCTGAAGAGATTTTGAGGCACCTAAAAACTTAACATTATAAATAACTTGTTGATCAAATAATAACACCACGCAAGAGGGGAGCCAGGATGTTACTGAAAACCCACTTCCTACATACACGACTTACAGAAATTTTTTCCCCTAAAACTTTGAAAGTAATGAGTAACAAGCAAGGCGAATGGTTCTACCAGGATGTCATGGTAATGGAGTACTAATACGCGGAAATGGAATGCCAGTAAGATGAGACCGCTCCTGGCTTTTCAAAGAGATATAAAAATATGCTTACAATAGGTAACGAAGTATTTATAAGCACTTTTGAAAATTTGTATTTTTAGCATTTTTTGTTTTCTTAGTTATTGTAAATAAAATAAAATATTCAATTGAATTTTGTATCTTTATATTCATTAAAAAACAAAATCTTTTTTTTCTAAATATCAATTATTACTTTAATTTTTTTTCTTATTGGACAATACTTAGCCAGGTTTATGCTTTGGCCTACTTCTAACAAAGCACCTTAGCCTGCCGGTTATATAATTTTATCTTTAAATTCTGTGCTCTGAAATACACAAAAATATTTTTTTTTCTTACAGTGTTGCTGTTTTGTTTTTTTTAAATAAAAGATGTAACAAGATCGAGTCCTTTGGAAAGTGTTAATAGTTAATTAAAGAAAGCAGTAATTTCTTTTAAATCACTTTTGAATTGCAGTACTAAAGTAGTGTCCTATGCTGCATAAGTCAAGTCGCAAGAACATAACATCGACATTACGAGCTCACCGTCCTTTAGTTCTCTCTATTATTAGTGATACAAAACGTTCTACACTCTTGGACAAAGGATGAAGGATTTTCGGTGACAGATAGAGATTCAAAAACTTGGATTGCTCTCTCTCTCTCTGGATGTCAGACATATCGATATAATTTTGATTTTCCTAATGTTCAATAATAGCAAACGTTTATATCACATTTGTTTTTAAATAAAGAAGGAATATTTAAATTACTTTCATCATTCATTTTTACAAATAATGATAATGATTAGTATTCTAATAATATAAATTGTATTAATAAATTTATACATTTTAGGACTACGATGTACAAAGATGTTTGATGTCCAAAAATTATAACATCACTTATTCTGGATAATATAATAACCGAAAGATTAAATTGAGCGATTTGTTATTCGCATAATTTAAAAATATATTAATAGTTGGGCTTCTTTTACTGTACACATTTTCAAATCTCGATGTCCCCCCCCCCACACATCATTGACGTTAATGCACGTAACTAGGTTGCTAATTGTATGTTGTTCTTGTTCTTATCATGTCCCCATGATGATGGAAGTTTGGGTGCATGATAACAGTTCTATGTCTGCTCCTGCTATCCTCCAATTGCTTTCAGCTGCATATGCTCACTGACCTGTTTGTCTATTTTGCTGGATGCTGATTTTTCCAGAAGAATAAACCCTATCTCCTCTATATGAGCCAGCGAACTCACCTTCTCCTGAAAAGTCCTATAAAGTTTCTTGGTGTTATCGAAATTTTTTTGTATAAATTTTTAAATATCGTTCATATGGGTGTAAATACAGTATTATCTGCTAACTCCTTTTATTCCCTTGTAGGGAGTTGGCGAGGCCGTTTTAGCCCTATGTAACTTTTGGAGACTAAGTGGGCAGTTCAATCTCCACTGGTGCCCAATCAGAAATAGCTGGCTCAAGACTACTACTAATTTTAAGCGGCAACCAGTGAAGAGCGGAAAACAAGCGCCATCATCTTGTAATCCCTAACCACCCTAACAAAAAGCCTGTGCCAGAGATCGACTAACTGGAAGAAAGGCTTCGAAAAAATTTCTCTAGCCAGCCACCAGAATTGAACTTAGATCTTTCTTCGGGCGGCCTAGCGCTATGGAAGCAAACTACACTTCCACTGAGCTACGCAGGCTCCGTGCAAGTTTTAATAATTTAAAAAAGCAGTGGATTCTATTTAAAAAAGCAGTGGTTTCTATTCATTTTGTTATACAGAAACTGAGTCTGTAGTGATATGTTTACAATACGCACTTTACTTAATCATAAACTTGTAGTTTTGAAAATAGTTTCAGAATTTAGCTTGTATATTTTTCGACAAACAGAATTTTTAACTTAAAACGTCACTTTAATTTAAATGATATTGATGAATAAATAAATGGCGCGATAGATACGTTTCAAGAAATATACAGTACATTGTACTGTTGTAAACAATGTACCCAGTTCAGCTCTGCAAATTAAGTCGTTCTTTGGGCATTAGTTCGGAATCACTTGACAAAGACTCTTTTCTGCTTAGGGAGACCATCCCACATGTGGAAAACACCGCTCTAAGCCACGATTCATACACAGACGTCTTTTTGATTTAATCGTATATGAACAAAGCCCCTATTTATTAGCGGAACTAAAAAAAAGGAAGATAAATTTCCTCCGATGCCTCACTTTCAATACCAGAAGATTCAAAATTGAACATAATGATGTAGAGGGAACTTTCACAGACGTTTGCATACAATTCCTTATCGCTATCATATCAGAAACCAATAAGGTTCAATTGAGTCACAAAAAAAAAAGGAAATAAAGAAGAATCTGATTACGACAAATTAAAGTTATTCAAAGAGTTTATCCAAATGAGGGCAGTTTTGTGTCTGAAATTATTACGCGTTTGATACTTTCAAAGCGTGAAAGTTAACCTTCCACTTTCCAATTGGGAGAGTGCATTTATCGCATACATCAGGATGGTTCTGAGATGGTTCGACAGTAACATGCTACTGTTATATATTGATTTATCTGCATGCAGTACAGTGATGTTTGCGATCTTTGTTGCATTTTTCACCGTTTAATGGTATTTCTGACAAAGATGATTAACTAGGCACACATATATGCACTAGACAAATGTTTAACAATAGTAAATTATCTTAAAATATATAAAATATTTGATGTATTTTAAGACAGTTCTGAACATCTGAAAATAACAGATCATCCTCTCTGAACGAAAACAAATTCGAAAGACAGAAGAACAATGAATTTCGCTTTTATGGCGTAAGCTGCGCCATAAAAGCGCAGCTTACGCCATAAGCTGTACTAATGACGTAATACGATTGCAAGCAAAAAAGTAAAGGAATTTGGAAACAAGAATCAAAACAATAAATATGGGAAAAGTAGCTAAACAAAATCATGTAAGACGATAAAAATTGCGAAGTTGGAAAAAACATTAAGATTACTATAGAAAGAAAATTAGAAATGGATGAAATATACTATAAAAGAATTGGAGTGACAAAGGCTGCATAAAAATCAAAATCTCCTAGATGTGTGGACTTTTAAAAATTATGAAATTTTGGTAACAAATGGTAAAACAGATGCTCTCCTCACAAAAACTGTCAGAAATTCGAAATGTGAGAATACACTTGAAATGCTAGCAAATGGTGTTCTGAACGTTCTGCTATAACTACACCGCATAATCTATGAAGCTGAGACACAGGATGTCAAATCCCAGATGATTGTATTACACTTGTCGTTGCATCAGTTTACAAAAATGGAAATCTATTCAAATCTGAGGATTGTAAAGGGTTTTCCTTACTTAGTATTCCAGGAAATATTTATGCAAACATACCTGATAAAAGGCTTTTAATGCTTATGCTTCCCTAGCGCATGAAAAAATAAAAACTCTTCCCTAATGTCCTAAAATATACACACAATAAACATTTAAAAACTATTACAGCCACTAGATTTACTTACCTCTTCATGAATTGCTTAGCGTTGAATTCGGAACTAATTGCCCCTGCAAAGTCACTGCATGGGCAAACACAGCAGCTTTACTGCGCCCGATCAGAGAAATGTTTTTATACTCGTAAGAATTCGTGTTGCCAGTTCCTATGGCTGAAATTTCCCCATCTATCCCATAGAAGCAGACACTTGATCAAGGACTACAATCTTTATAATTGATGGCGCTTCACTTTTAATAGGCCACACTAACCTTCCATTGCATTGATCATTGACGCTATGAATGCAGTCTGATGAAATGAAAGGCGGGTGAAGATGTATCGTTTTTAAGGTGTGTATGTGGGGAAGATATGGGTCTTCGGACAATCCCAGTGTTGGGAAAGTTGAACTCATTTCCATCACACAATTAAGAAATCACAGGGCTTTCAACAACTTAGAATTTACTTTCTCACCGTGTATTCAGCTGCGGTACCTGGTGAAGTCTGCCTGAAGTTGCAAAACCATGAACGAATTCATTAAAAAAAAAAGTAAACGAAGCCTAATTCGTATATTTAACATGACAGCGTTTGAAGATCATCTAGGCCTCTTGGAGCTAGCAACAGAAACGACCGTGAATTAAGATTTGATAATAATGTAACAAATGAATTTCATACGATTTAATAATAGTTAATAATAATAATAATTTAATTTAATAAATTTATTATTATTATTATTATTATTATTAATTCAGAAACGATACCATAGATAAACCATAAATGTGCTACCCATGGTATCGTTTCTAAAATAGTTATACATAATAATACATTAATATATTAATAACACACACACACACACACACACACACACACACACACACACACACACACACACACACACACACACACACACACACACACACACACACACACACAGAATAGAATTGCATCAAAAGATGAATAATATTGCTATATTGTTATTATCCATTTGCACTTCGTATTTTGATATTTTATTCGACTGAGGCTGTTGTCAATAAAGAAGCATTTTTTTCCAGTGACCCACTTCGTTTACCCTCCTTCGGGGACATGCTTTCCCCTCCCCTTTTTTTGGGTTTTTCTTTCCCCTCAGGTCATGACATGCAAAGACTTTCCCATCAAGGTCAACAATCCCATTTACTGTAACCATCACCTTCTTCCCCTACGTTGTTCAATCTTACCTTCTGTCACTCCCACCCAAAACATCCCAAAATTGTGCCTCCCTTCTTTCCTCACATCGCTTTCAATATGAAATTCCCAAACTTGAAATATTTCATAATCTCAAAGCATACATGTCTTTAACTTAAACCTTTAAGACATTAATACAGATTTTTTAGAGGGAGATTAATGTGTTAATATACAACAGTATATCAGGTATACCAATAGTTTTGAGGCGCGGAGCATTTTTACATTCCTGAACCAGGGATTGGAGGTCACTGATGTTCAATTCAAGGACGTTTGTTTTATTGTATTATAGTAGCAATATTGAGCGATTTCATTCTCTATGAAAATTTATTTTTTAATCGGTGATTTGATATTATTTCAACTATAATTAAAATAATATCAATTCACCAATTCTACAGTTAAAGGTATACACATTTGCGTATATCAAAAATGCGTATATCAAAAATATCAGTGGCGCACCCAGATAGGGACCCAGGGGCTCTGCCCCCCAAAGAAAAATTAAAAAAAAAAAACACCAGAAAAATTTCCAAAAATCTTTTCCTAATTAAAATTCATTTTTTTATTTATGTTGTGTCGTGTTTTCTATTTCTATACTACTTATGAATTAGCGATCACTGCAGATGATCAGTCAAGGTCGTATACGACGCGTAGTGTGTACTCTCAAATCGTCTACTCAACTCCCCCCCCCCCCAGATTAAATTCTGAGTGCGCCACTGTATGTGATATTATAATATCTCACGATATAGAAATGATTTATTTATGATCCTTCAAATGATCATGTGTTCACTGAATTTTAAGAAAATTTATTATAAAAATTATAACATATATTATTAAAATGCGCAAAAATGAAAGAAATAATTATAGTTTCTTAATTAGTTGAACGCACAAATATATGTGTGGTGTTTTATTTTATAAATTTCTACTTACAGTTGGACAAACGTTCAGCAGCTTAGTTTTACATTTTTTTTTTCCACCTTAAATTTAGAATTATTAAATTATTCACACTTTTCAACTCGTCTTACCATAACCACACAAATAAGAGATGATTTTTCGACTTTTTAGTGTTTTATTTCATGAAACTCAAACCAAACTGGAAACTGATTATCATAAAATTATTGTAATATTATGATATGAAAAATTTATAGGTGTATTAGATTCATTTAGAATTTTACAAAGAATTTTAAATTATTTAAAACACTAATCATAAGTTTTAATTAAAATATAAGGTTTATTATTTTTTCTGAGAGAAATAATAAAAGTGAATAAATTACATTGAAAAATAGTGTAACAAAATTTTTCTTGACGTCATATCTCCTCCAAATCACTGTCAAAGAAATTTTCTTGTACAGTTAGCAGTCTATTACGCCATCTATAAAAAACGCATATTTCTGGCTACCTGCGTAGAATGTCGATTTTGTAAAATTTACATTATATATTTATATAGAACTATTAGAACTAATGACTTGGAAGGCAACTAAACTACACCTTTTTTTATGAATTTCACAATTTTCTTTTTTTATAGAAAATATGAAATTTTTATAGTTTCTTAAATTGTGAGTTAATTTTGTTTAAAATATTCTATAAAATACCATATTTGTATAATTTATTTTATTTTTAAATGTGTTTTTTTTTTAAAAACATGTTCTTGGTTATGTAAGGACATTTTCTTCAGTTTAGTAAGAAGAGAAAGTAGAATAGACAAAAGGAGCAAGATAAAAGAGACAAGGAGAGGTGAGAAAGAATGCAAAATATAAATGGACAGAACACTATGTACACTCATCTGTCTCTCGCGTACCATGAGAGACAGAGTGGAAAATGTGTTCCCATTTTCTGTGAGCTCCCTTCAGTACTCTCGTTGTGTTAAGTGGGTGAAAGTGCAGCAAATGCTTTCATGTGGGAGGTGGGAGAAATCGCCTGATTCCGTGCCGCTAATTAATGGTCACGCGAACTCGTGGTCACCGCAAATCGCCTTCATTTCATTTAACCATCCCTCGAACTCTCGGAGGAGGAGCACGTTCGCTGTTGCTAAGAGCACTTTGCTATAATTTATTGCACGAGGAAGAGCAGAGATCAAACAACGGATGTAACCTCCCTTCAGAATCCCCGTGGTCTGCACGCATCAATTTTGGCCACAAGAGTTTGCGGACGAACGGAACAGAAAGGGTGGAAAAGGACGACCTACATGGAATCAAAGAGGACCTGTTGTGTGAGGGTAAGGTCAGGTGGACGCGAGGTGTCCTATAAACATTTGATGTACGGGGAATTGTCACTAATGATGTCGTTAATATCATCTCTTCTTTTTTTCATCGTTCTTCTATCCTTTATATTTTCTTCCTCTTCTTCGTTATCATCATGTTCTTCTTCCCCTTTTTTATCGTTTTATTTTTTTTCCTTCCATCTTTTGTTCTAGAATATGACGAAAAAACAGTACCGAATAACTACAGCGATATATCTTATGGAGTACACTGGTTTATTAACAAAGAAATTTATGTTTACACCTGATGAGATGTACATCGACAACTATCGGTGGAGTCTTGGTCGAATAAAGCATTAACGACGGTAGATTACGTGCTCGAAATGGGTACCTTGTCCTTGGAGACAGGGTTTCGTAGAACATGAGAAGGTTCATTGTCATCTTGGAGAACAAGGATTGGAACATCTCATGGACATATTGTGTAATTTTCTCCCTTAGTTCAGCGCTTCCCCAAACTGTGGCCCGCGGTCCCCTTGGGGGCCCTTTAGTTTTGTTGAAGGGGCCGTGAAATAATGAAAAGGAATTCAAAATGTTTTAAAACTAACTGGATTTTTTTTTAATCTTAAAAGAAACATTTAATTTTTGTTCTTTTTTGTCAAATGTGTATATAAGATGCTAAAAATGTAAAATTTGCATTTTTTGCAATATTCTCTGTGTATGTTTTGTATTGAATATAAATATTAGAATAATATATGTCTGTATTACGATTTTGTTTTCGATGTGGGACCGTGAAATATTTTAATTTTCGCAAAGGGACCGTTACATTCATAAGTTTGGGAAGCACTGCCTTAGTTCACTAAAATTTTGAAGGAGGGTCATGGTGGAATACCCATTCCCTTAACATACCCCAAAATAAAACATCAAGCGGTGAGATCAAGAGAACGTGAAGGGTACGGCAATTCTGCGAACCTCGAAATGAGCCTCCGGAGAAGTGTTCTGATAAATAGGCTCTAGACCCATGTGATATGTGACAGGTTGCTCCGTCCTGGTGGAATATCTGTGCACAAAATGGGATGTTTTTTGCACGACACATCCTATGCAAATCCTGAGTGAACGGAACCAACACTTTCTCGATATACCATTCGCCATTCAAGGTCACGGTTACACCATCCTCTTCAATGAAGTAGGGCCCAATCATGACATGGCCGGAAACCGCGGTGACCTTACTCGCTGCGAAGAGGTTTCTCTTGGACAAGTTCAGGTTTCAAGTAGATTCGTCTGTTCATATTACCGCTTAGATGTAAATGCTCTTCGCCCGAGAACCAAACATTATGGAGGAAGGACGGATCTTCATAGACGTCGGCCAGCAGCACTATTGTTCGAGGGAACACTTAGAGCAGTGTTTCTCAAACTTCAGACATTCACGTACCCCTTCTTAAATTTTCATTATTACTAAGTACCCCCTTATCAAATAATAAATAAATAAAGTATGTTTCATTGTAAATGTCTATTTTATTTGAATTTATATGTTCATGTAAACAAAAAAAATGATTTATTTTTAATAGAACAACATTTGGAATAGATTCCTCTTCATTTCCCGTCCATGTCCATGAAAATCCACATTTCAAGTAATTCATATCATACTTACGAAGATTTTTCATCTTTTTCTTAGTTGGTTCTCTAGAGATGTCAGACGACACACTCATCAATTTCATTTGATCCAGATGCAATATCAACGTTATCTTGTTGCTTACAGCTACTTGGATTTGCTAGATTGCTCTCTTTTGAGGGTTTTATAAATCCAATCTTTAACCAATGATCCATACTTAAGAATTTAAAAGCAAAAAAAAAATTAACGTAAATTTATCTACTCGAATATAACTCGCACTTTTTTCCCAAAATTAAAGCTAAAAAATCGTGGTGCGAAATATATGCGGAGATTTTTGGAAACTAAAGTTTTCAGAAAAAAAATTGCAAATGGTGTGACTTACCAAGAAGCTCCCACTTGCTATCGCTGCTTTAAGCATCGAGAACAGTTTCTTGTGTGCATCGTCAAAGTCATGTCCCCAAATAGCTTCATTCTCTTTCCCATTATTTCAAGCAAAAATTACCAATAATTTACAAGACTTGACATACGTAGAGCAACTATGAAGAAGTGCTTATGACTGGTGCGGTATTAACAAAAGATCGCGCGAACCACAGACAAATTAGCATTTCAACAGTTGAGTTGAAATTCTAATTCTCTTTAACCGAATTCCATAATATCTGAAACGCATTCATTTCTTAGTTTTAACACGTTCACGACGGGGTGGTGCCAAGCAAACCATATGTTGCACCGGCAACATATGGTTTTGCTCGAGTCTATACAGCAGTTTCTATTGGAGGGAAGATGTGATTCATTAGTTAGTGCTGTTTTTATCCCAGTTGTCTCTAATTGCACTATTTGTTGAGAAATATAATGATTCCATGCGTTAATGATGCATAGCCGAAAATCGCCACGTACCCCCGGGAGTACGCGTACCACACTTTGAGAAACACTGACTTAGGGAAACGATGAACAAACTACTCACAACCATGTCGTAGACTTGGTCCATTTGTTCTACCAACTCCGTATGAACGAAAATAATGCTCAACAATAAACGTCTTTTCCTCCTGTAAATCATGCTTCTTTTGTTCTCCTATTCTTCTCTCTCTCTCTCTCTCTCTCTCTCTCTCTTTCTTTTGTGATTTCTTTTACTTCTTGTTTTCTCTTAATCCTACCTTTTTATTTCTTTTTCTCTCTTACGATCTGTATATCGATTTTCATGATTTTCTCTTTTTCTCTGCCTGGTCGGTGTCGAGATTGGTGAGTTTATCTGTTCTTCACTCTACAGGTTGCGGGTTCAAATCCTGCCGTGGCATCATCTTGCTTATTGGAATCAGGCCTAAAATAGCTTGAAAATATTCCAGGTTTGCAACTTTTTCAATCCATTTCAAGCTTTTGGAAATACTACTCTAGGATTTCGGGATTACGTAGAAGTATATTAAAATTCAATATTCATATATAGAGCTAATATATGGATTTAATATATGATAATAATAATATAAAGATTTTTTTTCATCATCATCAAATTCCTGCCATGCACCCTGAAGAGGTGTACAGGATATGATAGTACTACATGAAAAATTTACGTCATTCTTGACTTCCTATCTACAAGTTTCCTCCAAAATAGTTTGTTACTTGTCAAGACTCCAACCTTATCAGATCTTATATTTCTGTCTTCTAAGGCACTTTTTACTGTATCAATCCACCTATATCTTGGTCTTCCTCTGGATTTTTTTCCTGCCAACCTGGTAGAAAACACTTGTTTTGTTAATCTTTCCTCTCCCATTCTGTTTAAGTGACTATACCACCTGAGATTAGCTCTGCTAATCTCAGGTGGTGGTATTTAAAAAATAGAAAAAATCCTTAGCCCACCCACGATAGTAGTAATGTCCTATGGGTGTACAACCATTTATGGTGGAGAATCACATTAAAAAATTCTTTTATCGTTACATTTTTCTTTCTTTCCTTCTTTCTGTATTAGATTTTTCCTTTCTATCTATTTATTTTTCTCCCCTGTCTCTCACTATCTGTCTCTTTCCCACCAATCTCGCTTTCTTTTTCTCATTATCACTTTCTTTGTTTAGATCGCTGAAATTTCAAAATTTCATTTGTTATAGTTTATTTTTCCATCTCTTTTCTGTCCTTTTATTATTTCTCTATCTCTCGTTCTCGTGCTTATTTATCCAGTTAAGGCTTCAAGATAAGGAGTCCCTTGTTTCTCGTAGATAGGTGGTCAAGAACGTGCAGATACGATATTGAGGTTCATCTGTCCACTAATTAACGCCCCTCCCCCGAACGATTAGCGTAAGTTATTTGTATTTCGTAGGGAAGCAACTCCCACCGTTTAAACTTTATCTCCATTTCGCCAACACTGGTGTTTTTCCACAGCGCGATCCAGCAATCCGCATCTATCTTCCATGCCCCCGAGGCGTAATCATAAAACATCGGTTGAATCTTCCTTTCTAAGGATTCGCTCGTCCCACTTCACCTTCAGACGAAAGCGAAAAAGTAGGACACCCTCCCGTATAAAACTCACGTCACGAGACAACCCAGATTGTTACTTTCAGTGGCTCTTCTCTCGCATTTCTGATCACTCCCCCATCCCAACGATGTTGAAGGTGAGTTGTAGCTTTTTTTTTTTTCAAGGTTTTATAAGTTCCCCTATAATGGATATATTCTCAGCTTTTTTACGCTACTGTAGTAAACTGAATTGCAATATTAAATAGCTAGTGATTATTCAATTTTTCTCTCAGTTTTAATCGCTTCTATTTCTTTCTTATTCTATAGTTGAGAGCGGTTAATAATATTTTTAATTGCATATAATTTGCAGTTAATTTCTTTTTAACCGTTGAAAGGCGCTATTGTCATTTAATTCTACGCCGATTTCAGAATTGTCATGTGACTTTGAAGACTGTTTTTATTATGTCTTCTGCTTAATGTTGATTTGTACGCAGCAAAAAAATTTCTTTTTTCCCCAAATATATTTAGATTTTTTTACTAACTTCTCTATTTGACTGTAACTGTTTATTAATTCGCCAGTGGTGAGTAATTCAGTTTGTTTTTTGTAATTCTCAGAGTGTAATTTTATAAGAATGCATATCGTTCATTTAGAAAACAAAAGTATTCATTAAATAGAGTTATTATAATTTTATTCAAGGAATAGTCAAGTAAGTTTATTTCCATTCAAGTTTCGTTTAATATGGATATTAATTGTACTTTCAGTATTATGTTATACATTCTCTATTAGCTTAATAAAAAATGGGGGGAAAATAGCTAATTTATTCAGTAATGCCTGTTTAGCCATAATTTTTAGAAATGTAGGCATTCGGTTTCCCGTTCATCATCATTTTTTTTTTATTGGCAAAAAAAATATCCAAGAAAACACGGGTAATTTCTACGAGTATATATTTATTTATTTATTTATTTTCATGAGCAAATTTTATGACCATCCAGTCTGGTTCCTGCCAACCAGACTGCATAGTTATCGGAAAACAGGTGATGGTAACGGCGATATCTTGGTATGGAGATTATTCTTGTGGGCATTACTGGATCCTCTAATTCCAGTTGACACGAACAAGCTTTGGCTGCTAGTTCTTACCTGGGAAATGTTTTGGATCAGGTACTGTCCTACATTTTGACAGTGTGGCCTGATTCTGCTTATTTGAATCCCATCGAACATATGTGGGTTCATGTAGCACGACATCCGTCGGTAACCGCCAGTGCCACGCTTGGTTCTCTGAACTTCGGAAGGTTATTCTGTCCGGTTGGTCCGTAAATACCTCAGGAACATCTTCTGCCAGTATGCCATTAATGCCAAGACGAGTGCAAAGGAGGCATGAATATCGTCATTCGTAGGCCTGAGGTTCTTTAAACAAACAAAACAAAACAAAAAAAAAAAAAAACAGTGATGATATGCATGTTATTAAATACTTTTCGCAATAATTTAGGCCCCTATTCAGGATTTCACTGCCGTCCCTCTTCTTTTTCTGTCCTGCATATCAACATAATTGTTTAATGGCTCAAGTATCTATGGTAATTGACCGAACCTAGCGTAAAAAGCAATCTCTATATATTTCTACAATTAATAAAAATAAAATAGTAATAAGAAATAGAAAAACATGGTTGCAAATTAAGCTATGGTGCAACTTCCAGTTACAAATCGAATTGTGAACTTTTATTCAAAATTTTATTAGAATTATTTAGAGATGAAATCTTTGAAGGAATTTGACATCTGAAGTAGATGAACTGTATTTCAGAATAATTCTTATTTGGAGCGGACCAAAATGCATACGTATGAGCCAAATCAACTATATTTGTCACACTCTGTGGCATGAAGAACCTTTTTTTTTTTTAAGTTATTTAGAAGGTCGATTGTATAAGTCCAATCTAAATTACAACCTTTTGTTGTTTATTGTTTATTTTATCATTTAGGCCCATCACTGAAATTCTCTTCGTAAAAATTAATGCGTATTCATATTTGTTCGATTTCTAGCCATGTTTAAGTGCTGCGTGACTGTGCATCACTTGCATTCAGTTTTTGACATGCAGTTTAAAGGCTTAGTTTTCAATAGCATATAATTTTAAAACACAGGAATTTTAATTTTTAATTTAATATACCAATTTTAAATAATTTATAGTTATAACGCGAAACAAATTATATATATATTTTTAATATTATGTCTAAATAACATCTAATTAATAATTGGAAATGAGAACAAGGTCTTCTTCCCCCCCCCCCCCCAAAAAAAAGTTCCTATTCCAAATGCTCAAACTTATCACTGCAAATCGCTCTTAATATATAAATAATAAATCTGGTGTATGAAAAGTATTACTTTTCAGTTTTGTTTCTAGAAATCATTTTATAACTAAAAACAGATCGTGATGAACCTTGATTTTTCGTGTTCCTTTTGGTGGTTACATTTAAAATAAAGCTGTCTGGTCTGGAGAAACAACATTGATTCTGCTTTGCGGCAATAGTCGCGAACACATCAATAAAACAAGCGGCCTCACCTGATTATAGCTGAGATACTGCTAAAATTAGCAGTACTATCCAGGAAGATGACCTTGATTTTTTTTTCATACTTTTCTTGCTGTTTTGTCGCATATCTTGTAAACCAGTTTAACAACTTTTTAATATCTACGTTTTTCAATGATGAAACAATATTTCGTGAGATACAAGTAAGGCTGTCCAACCTCTTTCACTATTGGGGCAGACTGCTATATATCATTTTATTCGCAGACGGGAAAGCAAATAAATATTTTCCCGGATAAGTTATGGATACAGCAAAGTATGAACTTGGATGCTAAATAAAGGGCAGGATTTTATAGCACTTTTAATGCATTAAACACCGTAATAAGTAATAACAACAAGTGGGATGAAAAAATTTACATGCTGGACACTAGATGGCACTACTGTAAATAGTACCAAGCTCCTCCACCAGACGGTAGTAGAATAGAATATGATATATCGTTTGTTGTTTATTTCAACGTTTCAGTCTATCTTTACTGAGAAGAAATACGGATAGCAAGTAATAAGCATAAAGTGCCCCATTTGTAGCGCGGGTTTCAGAGGGTATGCAACCACCGGGGGAGTGGTACAACGCCTACTTAGTATAAAAGCGGTCAAGAACCTGTAAGGCATAAGTAACATTCTCACGGTGTGTTGACTTCTCATTAGACACACCGTTGGAAATACTCATAAAAGCACATGTTTTTGTTGTTGTTGTTGTTGTTTAGCTGAGAAGGCAGTGACTATGAATTATGCAAAATCATAATTACTTTTTGTGGGATTTATAGGAGGAGAAAAAGAAGAAGGGAAACAAAACGTGGGTCCTTTAGGATTTGTAGTTCATCAAAAATGGCATGTTTCGGAAAATAGCGCTTGTGTGTCGAAATCTGTTTCAAACAGGGATAAATCACCATAAAAACTTTCGGCGTTTTAAAACTTTTAAAAGGGCAAGGGAACTATGAGAAGGACTCAAATATTTGATTAGTTTTCCTTTTTCTTTCTTTCTTTCTTTTTTTTTTTTTAACCTTCACGGAAATCTGCTTTGTGAACTCATTTCTAAAGTCAAACTATGAACCAACGTTTTTATTTAGATATTTTGTGGAATTTTCGGTAAGAAATTTAATGGAAAAACGGAGAAGTAGTGAAATGGAAGCGGGTTTCTCAACAATGGCAATGATCCCGCTCATTCTGCTTTGTATGTGCAGATATTTGTTGGTTTGATGGTTGGGAATTACCGTCGAAATAAAGAAGGCTAGTTCATTATGTGTGTGATCATATTTACTTGTATGCATTCTTCGACCTCTTGTTTCTTTTATAGACTTTCTGGAGGAAACACTCGGCTGTTTCCATGTGAAACCGACTGACTGACTGACCTGTGTTGTAAGAGTCACCATTATTATGCGTTATTTATGATTTTCGAACACAGAGCTGCTATTTTTTTCCCCAAAAAATTAAAGTTTGCGTTGAAGCATTTGGTGATGACAGCAGAATTAAAAAAATGAAAAATATGCATAAAGAAAGCAAATTTTAATATGAAATATTTTAATATCGTCAATTTTTATAATAATAGAATGAACATTTCACACAATAAATTATTATTTTACAGCGTTGTGCAATTATTATGAATCCGGCAGTTTTACGAATAGAATATAAATCTTGTTAATCTACTGAAGCAAGCGCGCAATCTTTAATTACTGGTATTGACCACGTTTATTGATGGCGGTGTTGTAAACGTGGTTGACTGACTGAGGGCAGACCGGATAAAATGGTGTCATAGACCGCCAAGTGGATGGCTTAGCGTCAAAACCATTTTTCACAATTCCGTAGCTCAATCAGTACAGACGAAGCCCTTTGGTCGGAAAGACCTGAGTTCGATTCCCGTCCATGACGTGAGGAACCTTTGTCTGGTCTCTTTCGACTAAAGGTGAGTTAGTCGGTCTCATGAGGAAGTAGAGAGGTTTTTTCACCCGGAAACTCGGGTTTTTCGTCCCCCAGAACAGGCAAACCGGCCCCGTTATCACACACGGATTACAGTCATGAATGCTTCCCAGCCATATGCCGGTCCTGAGCCCGGAAAAAAATTGGGAGGTTGGGAAAAGCAATGGCGAAATCCCTGTGAAAAATCTCACCAGGAATACTTAGTGGACAAAACCTACAAAGTCATCTACGGTCGGAAACGACTGAAAGGGGAAAACCAGATCAGATCAGATCAGATCACAACTTTTATTGCCATTGGTAGAACCTCTGCTACTAATGGCTCAGTTAAGTAAGTTTCAGCGCGGTTAGTAGTTGGAAGGGGACCAATCGTTCGATGCTGTTGGCACACTCTCCCTCGATGGGTCTTTGGACTCCCTGGAGGTGTCAAATAATAATAATAATAATTAAACGCAATAATACATAATGAAGCCAGTTTCAAATGCATTTTCACGTACAACGCAATGGAAATGATAATAAAATTTCGAGACGTTGGGAGTTCTACTTTGGAAATTCAAGGTAGAAAAAAATAATAGGGATCTAAATATTGCAACTCAACCATTATCAATTTAAAATGTCACTGAAACTATTTATTACTAATTTGTTATTTAAATTGTTTTGAAATCCACTTGGAGCAAACATTTAATATTTCCTTATTGCCGTCCTGACAGCAATCTTCTAATTATAGATATAAAGATAGGATCGAATAGGAATTGCATTCTAGAAAGAGGTAAACAGCCTCTAGAAAGTCCTGTTTTTGGTCGTCTTCTTTTACATTTTTTTTAACAGTTTTTAAATATGGACACGAGAGAAACATATTAGATAGCAATATTTATTTATTGCTTGATTTATTCTGGAGAAAACGCCTAATTAACTAATATCAAAGAAATGCTTCATAGAGTAATATTTCAGTTAAATACCTGCACAACCGTTGCCATGACACCCGATCATGGAATAACGAAATTATTAATATAAGATTGCGGAGAAACTATTGCAAATGTATTGTTGTACATAAGCAGTCTAAAATATGTTGAAAATAAGACAAATACGCTGAAAATATTCCAGTTTTTATTGCATTTAATATTTAGGATGAAGAGAAAAAGGAAAACTATTTAATCATAGTATCTTGTGATATCACTTCACTGGACTTGTTTGCACGCTATATTTATTAAAAAATAAATATCTGGTATTATTATGTACTTGAACTGCAATTAGCCTCCAGGGAGACCTTAGGAGGTACAAGAGTTTCCAAAAGTAGAACAAGTTTTATGAATTCATTTTTGTTTTCAGAATAAAATAGCACATACAGGATTTCTTATTATGTAATAAGGTGCGGCAACAGGCAGTGATTTTTTTAAATTTTCAACTTAAAATTTCAAACTTATAGTTTGAAGTTATCTTGCTTTTATTTAAACCGAATGATTTGTAGTTATAGTATTCGTCTCGAGCTTATCTTCGTATAATTTAAACTTTTTGTATCTTTAAAAGTAACACTTTAAATAAGTAAATATATTCAAATTATTCATTTATTATTATTATTATTATTATTATTATTATTATTATTATTATTATTATTATTATTATTATACAAACACCTCCTGAAGTCAAGACTCGTCAAGGGAGGCAATTGTAAGATGCATTCTAACAGAGATAATTTTTATCATACCTCATCTTAAGTTGGTCCAATGTTTGCGTACTCACCACCTTATTTGGCAATAAATTCCGTCGCCAACCACTCTCCATGCAAAAAATGTCATGCCGCAGTTTCTTACGCACTACATCTTTATACAACTTCCAATTCAATCCTTTGAAAAATATCCTCGGTATCTATTTGATAAGCACTCCAAAACAATTTATATGTCTCAATCATATCGCCCCTCTTCCGTCTATAGACGGAAGAGGGGCGATATGATTGAGACATATAAATTGTCTGCAATTTACATTCTCTCAGCCTGTCTTCATAGTCAGTATCCACAATCTTGATATTGCTTTTATTCTTCTCCTCCGAACCTTTTCCACAGCTTGCTTCTCATTTTGGAACGCAGGTGATCAAATCGATGCGTAGTCCATATGTGGCCAAATCAAAGCCTTGTACAACAGAATGACTGCATTCTTATCTCTACTCGTCAGTATGTTATTCTTACTATACTGACATTTCTTTGTACTGTTTTTATTATTTTGGCAATATGTCCCTTGAACTCCAATTCTTTATCCACCAATACCCAAGTTTCTTTGCTTTCTCTACCTCCTGTAATACGCCTCCAATATGATACGCAGCTTTCTTTTTTGAGACCCAAAGTGCAAAATCTTACATTTATTGGTGTTAAATTGGCATCCCCACTTGTCAGCCCAAATAGCCACTTCATTCAAATCCTCTGAAGCACCAGTATATGCATCATTCATAATAACTTTTCTTAGCTTAGCATCATTCTCAAACAGCTGAATATCAGCTTGTAGACCACTCGCAATATCATTAACAAGCAAATTGAACAGCAGTGGTCCTAGAACAAAACCCTGTGGAACTCCACTGGTAACTATCCAAATGATTTTCCAATCCCATTTACCGTAACACCAGTTTATTATGTGGTAGCCTGTCAAATGCCTTTACAAAATCCAGAAGTATCACTGTATATGTATCACCTCTCCAGAACTGTAGTCTCCGTATTATAAAATGTAAGTAAATTTGTAAAACAAGAGCTCCCTTTAACAAACTCATGTTGACCTCTATACAGATTCCTAACCAATCTCTCCAAGATCTTAACAATCACTCCAGAAATGCAAACTGGTCTGCAATTTGAAACATCTGTTTTGTTTCCACCTTTAACAAAGGAACAATCCTGCCCTCTTTCCCCTCGTTAGGAATTGCTGAAGACACTAGACTCATTAAACAACCGAGCCAACGGTAGTGTCAGTTCCTTAGCACATTTACTTGTATGATTTAATACACTTTAGAATATGATAGATATTATTTAAAATATTTATTTATAAATAACAGCGTAAGAATTAAAATATTATTTGAGAAAAAAAATATTTTGTTCACTAACTTTAAATCGTAAACAAATTTAATTGAAACGTTAGATAATTAATAATAATTATAATAATATTTATTATAAAAATATATAGTCAATATATGTGTATTTATATCGATATGTGATAGGTGGCGTTCCACGCTTATAAGCTGCAAGCGATCGTGTTTTGAATTAATTTGAAGTGATAATCTTCTGCAATTATCTGCTGCGATTTCAATCTCATACACAAACTTAATAGTTAACACTATGGCAAGGTCGACATTTATGACTCGAGAATTACAATGATTTATTAAGCTATCATGCGTTGATTCTAAATAAATAAATAATCATGGAAAATTAATCTTAGTTGGTGCAGGCATACCCAGTCATACGACATATCAGGTTTCAGAACACGGTCGTATAGCGAATCACTTCTTTATTATTTATTTATTTATTTATTAGTTTTTTTTTATTACTTATAGATGCATGTAATCGTTTAATAACGTTTCAGGTGGTCATATATGTGCTTAAATAAAACATGAAATTACGTCAGTTACGCAGAAGAAAAATTTAGAATTATTCTAAAGGATAATATTTTATACACACACACACGTGTGTGTGTGTGTGTGAATGGAATGAATTCAGATATTGCATGAGCATACCTTGTATATCTTTTGAATGTTTGCCTTTCAGATCCTTGTGTGCTCAATTTTAGTCGTATCTGTCACAGCTGAAGGTATTGTGTACGTGAAGCCAGAAAAGTCTGCCGGTTACTATGTACAGCCGCAGTTTCCCTCATCCAAATACGACCATCAGCAAACTTACGGTGCTGCGGTAGCTTCAGAGAAATCATCAGTCCAAGCTCCTTTGGTAAATATCTTTTAGGTTATAAGGAAGTACACAAAGGAGAAATGTGTTTATAGTGTTTTCTCTTATTTTAACATCTCTTTCACATTTAAAATGGTTTTTTTTTTAATTATTTCCGTACTTAAAAATACACGAAAAATACAATTTTTTTTTGTACAAAAAACTTTCAAAGCGTCAAATTAGTAAGGATTGTCCTGAGATATTCTATGACACTACTCACACGTAGAAATCCATTACTAATAAATACAGAAACGGGTACCAATAAGGTCTTCTTTTTACTACCGCTTCATTTATATAGAAGCCTTAAAAGCGTATACTGTTTTAAAGACTTCAAAGTATATTTCTTTATTTATTTAAAAAATAATAATAATGTAAACAGTCAACAAACATCAGATTCAAATGAGCCTTTGCACAGTAGCTAAATTCCATCATTATGAGATTATTTTATTCTTTGGGAATATTTTATTATAACAGCATTTATTCCTTGAAAAAAATCTTACACGTGTATTTACGTATAAGTTTGAAAATAAGGCAGCAAATGCGAGCAAAACTTAACTCTTAAACCAAGAGTAACCCGTATGAAAAATTACAATACAGTATTTGTATTTTGTTTGTAACAGCGGCAGACGACTTTGACGGGAATACAGAACAGTTCTGCCCTCTGGGCGCGATTTGAATGTTATGTTAAAATCGTTAAAGTCTAGTAATTATGATACATAGTTCAACGAATTAATTTAAACAGCCCGATGGATATAATAAATGACACGTATGAGAGTAAATCTAATAACAAAAGATGTCCACCAAGAATATAATACGACTCTGTCATGTTACTAACATAATGCATAATTTAAGAGTAAAATCAGGGGTTTGTATTTAGTCTTATATGATGCAAAAGATATAAATTCATATAATTAAAATGAAACAAATGCAAACAAAGTATACTATAATAGTTTTTTTTTTTGTTTTCTTAATAGAATGCGAAAGAGTTTAATTTGTAGATAAGATATTGTCATTTACGGTAACAACGACCTCTGCTGACTTTGATTTCTTTTTCTAAATGGATTTAATTTGCACATAAATTAGTATCGTTATACTGAACAGCGACCTCTGCCAATAAATTTTTAAAGCGATAACTATCACTCGATACTTGTGTACATTTTATTATTATTATTATTATTATTATTATTATTATTATTATTATTATTATTATTATTATTAAAATTTTATTCGTTTAATTATTTTCATTGAAGGATTTTAGATTCTTGGAATAAATTACTTCATAATATTGTAGGAAAAAAAAACACTCATCCTATTCAAGTGATTAAGTAAAACACTTAAGACATCGAAAGGCTGATTGTTTTAAAATCAGATAATATTTTCTCTGGCACGCAAAAAGAACTATTGAAAAATGAAGATAAACAGAATTAATTTTGAAGTAGCATAAGGAGGACTTTTAGGAATTCAGTTTTTTGTTTTATTTTTTTTCGTCCGTCCGTCTGCATACTCAAGGTATTCCAGGAGTTTGGCTTGGAGTGAGAGGGGATTTAATTCAAAACGTTAGTATATGGAATTCTTACAAATACATATGAGCCATTGTAATTTTTGCATCTGTCGAAACATTTGGCGCAGCACAAATGGACAAAATATGTCGAAATTATATATTACGATAATTCCACTCTAGCTTGATGTAATTTAATAATCCAATTTTGGATTCAGGATGCGCAGAATATAATGTTCACATGATTCCATTTTGTTTTCAACCTGATTATTGTTCATTTGACGAAATTTGGTTCTCCACCCAAACTCAATCCGTCTAACCATAACGGGAGTGTTGAATTGTATTTTTTTAAATTAATTTCTGTGTAATTTGGCCAAAACAAATTCCGAATTGAAACGAAATGAAGACAAGGCTATAAATTTCATCAAGATGCTTCTAACCAGAGTGAAATTTTTATGTATGCATACAGACTGGTTAGTGAAGGAAATGAATCTAACAAAAACTAATTTTAGGCACTTTCAAAAATGCATCCTTAAAAAAAAAATAAATAATAAAATAATCTGTAAATTAAAATTAAAATAAATAAATTCTCTAACGCCTTTTATTACTCAAAGGAAGTTGGCAGAACTCTTTTAGCCATAATTAAAAAAGGTCTGCCCTAGCTATTTCCTTTGAGAAATGAAGCCGCTAGCGATGAGCTGCCTGTCTCCATCCTTCCGCCTTTATAGATAGTGACCTGAAGCTCTCAATGAACGAAGACATTTTGGAAAAAGTATGACAGAGGACAAATGCCACCATCTACTGGTTCTCAACGCTCGTAGTATTGTCTTTATGAGTTTTAGGGTGGATGGATTTTTTGAGATGCGGAGTTGACAACCTCACTTTCTGAATGAAAAAAAAAACGTACTTGCTTGTACCACAGGTAGAGTACCTCAGAAACAGAAAAAAATTAAATTATATCGGTGGATAGATTTTTGAAAATTTAAAATGTTTATATTTACATATTTTAAAGCCTTTTTTCATATATAAAAAGCAGGAAAAAGACAAAAAGATTTGTGTGTTTGTGTGTGAGAGAGAGAGAGTGTTGAAAAAAAGTAATGATATAAAAATATAGGACAACTTTTTTAAGTATGACTCCTGACGTTTATGTTCACTATTTATTTATTTTCTCTCTCCAAGAATTCCTTGATAAATCTGCAATTTTCACTTTAGCAATACTAAAAAATTATAATTTGCTTTTCCTTACCCATATAATGAGTACGAAAGCCTTCGTATCTTGGTCGATATTCGCGATGCTGTTAGTTGTAAATGCCTTGTTCGAATCCTGTCCAGGAAGTGACAGCGCATTTCGCTTGAAGGACAGTTAGTCAGTTTCATACAGTGAAAGCGAGGTTTGGTTTCGTGCAATTTCATCGGAGATTTTCATCCAGCAAAACAGATAAACTCATCAGTAGAATAAACATCATCGACAATGGCAGTAGCATTAATCATCTTATCATAAGGAGTAATCTAAAAGCCAGTTACTTGGCCGTGACAGGCCATTGAGTCTATCATGAAAAGTAATATTGGATGGGATGTAATGCCAGATCTGAATGCAAAGCCTGTTATATCACTTAATAATTTATCATATACAGAATGGAAAAAGTGGAAGTTGTCAAGCGTATGTGGGAAAAAACAATAAAAAGTTATGTAAGAGGGCTTTATGTGTCATCGTGTGCTCTTGTTTTCTAAATATCAAGAATACTAGTATACAAACCAGAATTAAAAATAACACCGATTTATATTGAATTTTTAAAGTAAACATTAATCCCAGTATAATAATTTGAAAAAAATTGAATTTTCTTTTCTAAAGTTATTTATCTAAAATAATAAGCCTTGGTATTTCTACCCAAGGCTTATTTTAGATAAATAACTTTAGAAAAGAAAATTCAATTTGTTTTACCAAGTAGCTGCTCCGCGGATGGTAGCTCAGCAGTAGTCATTGCTGTTTGTAACGCTCTTTCTGTTGCTTGCATCTGACACTGTTTCGATGACCATGATGATGAATCCGCAAGTGAAAAAAAAAACGAATGCTGGATATTATGGAAGCTCAACATCACCATCAGTTTTTTTTGTTTTATATATACTGTATATGTCATTTAGTTTTGTGCATTCTGCAGTGATCATTGTTGTATTTTATAGGTGGAAGAAGAAAGCTTCCCTCCTCAACCGTACGAATTTAATTATGAAGTCCAGACCGACGATAATGCCAGATTCTTTCAGAAGGAAGAAGGAGATGATTATGGTGGTAAGAAAGGTTCCTTTGGATACCAAGATGCTGAAGGTATTTATCGTCAGGTGGAATACGTTGCCGATGGCGATGGTTTTCGTGCATGGATAAAGACGAATGAACCAGGTACAGCTTCGTCTAATCCAGCAGATGTCGAAATCACCCATGAATCCTCTGCGGCTGCTTCCTCCTCCGTTTCTAGTAGTTCCCAAAGTCAGCTTTCATCCACAAAAGGTCTAGAATATGGAAGTTCTGATGCGTATAAATCACAAGGCCAAACTTCTCAATCTCACAGTTCTAGCCAACTTGGTAGCGATTCCTTCAATTCTGGTATTTTGTCTAAAACTTCTGGCCAGCATCATGCAGACGCGTGGTCCCATGAAACCGGCGGACAAATCTCCAATCCTAGTCACGCCGGAACGTGGTCTCATACTTTAGTATCCTCTCCAGCGGATTCTCATACAAATGTAGGAGGAGGAGCACATATTCTTTGGTTTCCTTCTAAAGGGAAAGAACATTCTAGCGAGGTTGGAACAGCACACTCCAAAGGACAAAGCTCAAGTCATTTCCAGGCCGGTTCTGCATCCCACAGTCTTGCCTCAGGACAAACTGGCAGCTCAGGTCATGGAAATGTTGGACTTCAAGGTTTTGAGGTGCCTTCCAAGAGCTATGAGCATCGAGATACTCTTAGTAGTGTCCATTTGGACAGCGGAGCTCACAGTTTAGCAGGCCATTCCAAAAGTCAGAGTAAAGACGCTCATAGCAGTTTCCTGACTGGCACAGGACACAAAACTCAAGGACATCAGGGTTTTGCCCAGTCACAAGGACAAAGTAGTCATATAAGTGGCGCATTCGATAGCTCTGGAACTTTCTCTAAGGGATATGAACATAAAGACAGTCATAGTAGTGTTCTAGATTCTGGCACTTCACAAACAGGAGGAGTTCACAGTTTTGTTCAGTCTCAACAAGGACCCAGTCACATTGCAATAGCAAAGGATGCTCATGGATTTACACAATCTCAAGGAGCTTCTCACAGCGTTGGAACAGCTGGTCTTGCCGCTTCTAAGGACGCTCATAGCTTTTCCCAATCTCATGGAGCTTCCCACAGTGTTGGAACAGTTGGTCTTTCTTCTACTAAAGACACACATGGCACTTTCCAATCTCAAAAACCTGTTCATGGAACAGCAGGATTTGTTGTCAAGGATACCCATAGTTTTGTCCAATCACAAGGACCCGTCAGTGTTGGAGATAGCCTTGCTGCTTCCAAGGGAGCTCACAGTGTCCAGTCTCAGGGAGCTGCCCATACTACTGGCACAACCGGCTTTGCTGCTAAGGATACTCATAGCTTTGTTCAATCTCAAGGAGCTGCTCATAGTGTTGGAACAACTGGCCTTTCTGCTACTAAGGACACACATAGCTTTGCACAATCCCAAGGAGCAAGTGGATTTACTGCTGCTAAAGATACTCATAAAGTTTTTCAAACTCAAACACCTGTCCATAGCTTTGTACAGTCTCAGGGAGCTTCTCATGCAGATGCAACAGCTGGTCTTTCTGCTTCTAAGGACACAGCTGGTCTTTCTGCTTCTAAGGACACTCATAGTTTTTTTCAATCTCAAAAACCTGTTCATAGCGTTGGAACAGCTGGCCTTTCTGCTGCTAAGGACAGTTATAGTTTTATCCAGCTTCAAAAACCCGTCTATAGTGTTGGAACTGCAGGTCTTACTCTTGAGGATTTACATAGTTTTGGCCAATCTAAGGCAGGTGCACATGACACTAAAACCGCAGGACATGTTTCTAAGGATACTCATAGTTTTTCTGCTCATACCCAAGGGGCCAGTCACACTCCTATCCACGTTGGTAGTGCTCATAGTCTTGCAGCTCCAGTTAAGGAAACTCATAGCTTTGTTATCCACTCTCAAGGATCACTTCTTAATCCGACACAAAGTGGTGCTCAGTCCCACGTGCCTCTTTCTCCTGGAAAGAGCTCAGAATACAAAGACTCGTTCAGCTTTCTGAGCCATGAAGGCATTTCAAAAACACAAAAAACACAAAGCTTTGTTCATTCTCAAGGACAGATTAATAATCCTGCCCACATTGCAACTGTAACTCATGAATTGTCTTCTCCTTCCAAGAGCTGGAACACTCAGGGTGGTATCCATGCTACTAATTCGGGTTTTTCGAGTCCTTTAGGTATACTTACTGTTCCATCTAGTGGAGCCTTGCATAATCCAGCTGTACTAACTTCAGTAGTTCATGGCGTCCCTCAACATACTTTTACTGCCTTTAATCCTGGTAGTCATGCTGCTTCTGCTCTTCATGATCACTCTTCGTCTTCTTCTTCCTCCTCTTCTTCATCTTCCTCCAAAGATGCTTCTCAAGGTAGCGCACACTCCGATTTTTCCAAAGCTTATGGTATTGGGTCTCAATTTTCACGTACAGTTGTGACTTCTAATTTGCAAAGCTTTGGCAATCCCTCCTTGAGTCAAAAATACACTTTTCCTGCTCCTACTGGTGCTGTCAAATCTTATATTTCCTTTCCACAAGAAAGCAGCAAAGATCCATCAAGCCGAACCGTATATACCAGGCATGTTAAACATGCAGGATAAAAAATTTCTAAACTTATCACATATCACTTAGTGCTGATGCACATTTTATTTATGTTGGGAAAAGACAAAGAGGATCCATGTTCTAGTGACCACTTGGGTGTGTATTGGGAGCCACAATTACTGTGTATTTTTTGTGATGAATAAAAGAAAGAAATATTTTCAACTTAATATGTGTTATTTATTGCTTATTTAATGTCTTAACAACTCATTACAATCATTACATTATAGAGATAGTAAATAACTCCATGCGAATCATTTTTTATAAAATATGTTTAGTAAAAACTGATATATAGCTATACATAAAGTAACATTATGTGAAAAATATGCTGTTTTTGATTCTGGTATTGCAAGGAAAAGAAAATTCTTCCATATACATTCTGAAGTAAATATTTGTCTAGCATTTTTACTTCAAATTATTAATATAAAAATTCTTTTTATCTGCATATATATTGGAGTGGTTGTCACATGAAACTTTTATCAAACGGTTTAATCTGATTATTTTTCAGATTTTTTTTCTTCGTAGAACTCGAAATATATTTTTAGATCTCCCCCTAGCGGATTTTTATGAAAATTCAGAAAAAAAAAACTCACTGAGTAACTTTTCCATAAGGAAATAAATATTTTAATGAGGAAAGTTACTTCCCCTAGACGAATATGACAAACAGTATTTGAAAATATTTTGTAAGGATTATTAAACAAGAAGTTTGTAAACGAATATTAAGAATTTTGTTTAGAGATTCCTAAGTCATGTTTCGATTATGTAAAGTAAATTCTATAACAAAACTAAATACTTTATCTTTTCCAACTGTGTTTTTCATTCATTTCTAAAAATAAATTTGTCGCATAATTTTACATTTACACATACATTTTTCATCTTAAATGAAGGGTAGCCGACACGTTGTACAAGGAGATACAAAACATTTAAATACACTAAATTGCTTTATCCTAAATCCACAAAGACGCATGAAAAAAAATATTTCCTTGATAGTATTACTAGATAACGAACTGTCAGAAACACAAGGCATTAATGATAGCCCACATTCTAGTGCTTATAGTGACAGGCAGAGCAAGCACCAAATTGGGCTAGCCGAGGGTTTCTCCAGGCATACTCCGTCTATCCTGTGCTATATTACATTGAATAGCTCATACCAACTACTCGTATACCGAGATAATGAAGTTAAAGCACAAAGGATGTAAGCCCCGTTACTATCAATTTAAATACCAGGAATGTTATTTGGATTATTGTTTTATAAAAAAAATTACAAAATATTGAGTGAAATATATAAGGGAAAAAAATGTTAGGAATTTAAATAGGATTCATCCAAGGATACCCATCGATTTTGTAATCAATTTTATGATTACATGGATTATTTTTTAAATAAATATATTTATTTTTTAATCGTTAATTTCCAAAACTATTAAAATATTTTTTAAAAATACACATATAATTTTTAAAATGTTATATTTTATTTTAAATATCTGTTTACGATATTATTCTCTTTACTTTCCTAAGGAATTTATCATCTCGCTACAATCATCTTTTTTTTAGATAAAAATTCTTTATATATAATAACACATACACTTTTAACATGCATATATCTTCTGAGAATAACTGTTCTGTTTCTGATCTTTATTAATTTGAAAATTACGTATTTTGAAATACTCTGCTGTATTTGAAATGTTATTAAAATTAGAAGCTGTTTCTGGCCACCAGAGGACACATTACTCAATTTGAGTTACTATGGAAACTGGTCATATTCTCGTGATATAGGAAATTTACATTGTTTCATATTTTTAAGATTATTTAAAGGACAGGAAATGAACCATTCAAGATCAACTGTTATTTTTAAAAGTGTTTTAGTAACCATAAATGGGAATTAGTTAACAAATATAGGGAAAATAAAGAATAAAAATTAAAAAAACTAAACGGCTATTAAACATAATTTTCATTCGGCAGCAACGGGTTTTCTTTTCAGTACACATGAAAATTGCTGTAACCCGGTCTGTCCGATATACTCCATTCCGTGACGCGTGTCGCCATTACCGAACACCTAGCCGTTAGTTACGAGTGGGATCATGCGCACTTAGGCGAGACGGCGATCTTGACATTTTAGCGTTAATGTCATAATCAGATCGCGCAGTTACTTTCCAAATAAGTGCTGATCAAGAATGTAAGTCAATATGGGGAGGAGCGATGGCTGTTGTAACAGCTGCAGCAAAACAGGTCGGCGATTAAATTGCAAGATTGGGTCATAATTTTTGTTATTCTTTGCTTACACGTGCGTAATTATTTAGTATGTATGAGAAAAAAAAAGGAGGAAAAAAAGAAAGAAAAGCACACGCAACAGAAATAAATATGTGATGGCTAACAGCATACTTATTGCACACTACACAACACACTGGGTTGGGGAAGGGGTGAGCGTTAGCTATGTACATCCTATGTGCGGAAGCGACACAGCAGCTATTTTGCCGACATTGGCATGGAAAGGGTGGTGACAATGATGCGGCATGTGTTACCATAGCAACCCAGATGACAGGAAAGTTAACAGATACCGTCAAAATGTGCGTCCACTCTCGCGAATTTTTTTTTTTTTTTAGTATCGGGTTTGGCGAACTTTGGAAGCCCGTGATGACGTCGCTGCATAGCCAAGACCTCCGAGTTGGCCGGCTAACTCAGAGGAACCATACACTGGGTATTTACCGTACGAAGCATCGGACATAAAGTGTACATCAGCTGGATTTTGGTTTCCGGTTCCAGGTTCATTGGTTTTCACTGTTGCTCGGAAGCCGCCTTTGTCCGCTACGTAATCAACCTGTCGGAATAATCCTTTAGCGTCCTTATATCCATAGGAGCCTGTTTTGTGCCCTTCTTCATCTCCATGTTCTTGCCGCCATTGATTGCTTCCATAGGCGTCTCTGCTGTCGTATCCAAAACTATATGGGAACGGCTTTGCCTAGAAATAAACAAAAATGAATAAATAAATATTGTTTTGTTTAATTTTTTTAAGTTTCGGCAGATGGCGTTAGTTGTAAATTTATTATAAAATCATTTAATGTTACTTTAATATAGATTCATTATCGTGTTTGAAAGTAGGTGTTGCACATACATATAAAGTAACGGAATACGTAATTAGGATGGCAAATCTAGCATTTAGTTTTTCTACATTACTCAGCAGTTAACACGATTATAAATAAAAAATAAAACTACGAAATGGAAAAATATCGTATAATTTTTCAATAAACTATTTTCTTTGTCCTGGTATGAGTAGTATTTTCAGCATGATAATATTCAGACATAATTATCCCAGATGCAAACATTTCTAGAACTAATTGCACTTAAAATGAAAAGAAAGATATTTCTTATTTTCCTTTCTATCTATCTGCGTATTACATACACCTATACAGAGACGTGACCTATTTGTCACCTGTCGGAGACCAGTAAACAAGAAAATTATCATTTCCGGAAACTAGAGAATGTAATGTATTCTGGGTCGACTTATTCTCGTGATAAAAAGCCCCACCCTTGTGTGTGTCAAAAGAATGAAGTAGCCTTCAATTTCAATAGAGAACTCAGATTTCTTTTTCTTTTTTAATAATATACTAGTGCAATATTGTTGATCGAATTCATGTACATAATTTCAGATGACCTTCACCGCTAGATGGCGATTTTGGTCAAAATATCTTCTGCGTGTTTATAAGTGCATTTTGCTTATCTCCAACTAGGTAGGTCTGTTGGCCTACGTATATAACACCTCCACTGTGACTACACGGATGTAGATAAAATTTGAACTGGGTGCCAGGCTTGTTGAGTCATTTCTGGTCTGCTTTCAAGGCAATTTAACCTTTGTAAACATATATAAACATTACCGTAGATACGTACTGTATATCATATAAATAAATACAATAGCTGGGAACATACAGTAGTTGCGAAAGTAATTTTGTAACAATGCTATTGTAATGTTGTCTTTATTTATCGCACAACATTAATCTAGGTTCTAAGTTTATTTATTTAGTTTTTCAACAGTCGCAGCAAATTAGTAAATAAGCCTCAAGGCTACTGTGTCAATCCAAGATCATTGTCACACTTGTTTAATTAGTTATTAATAGAATGATAAGAGTAGTGATTACAGAGCCTCAACGTACGTATTAATTTCTCTGCCTTATGTTCAGATGACTGCGTAGGTACCCATAGATGTAACCAGCGGAAACCGTTTATGTCCTCAACCATTGATATTCTACTGCAGAACGCTAAATAAATGATTTTTTTAAAATCCATTAAAGGAAAGATTGAGAATCTTCAATGAATTATTGAGATTGGAAACAGATCGATTTGATTGCAAGAGTTTGAATATATTTTTATATTTTACTCCAAGCAATCCAGTAAGCGAGTGTGAATTTATTGGATGCATATCAGTTTAGTACAGTTGTGATTAGTCGGTTATTATTATTTTTCTTTCATTAATCTTTAACCGTAGTTATTAATTTAGCTACGGTTAAAGATTGTTCTCTGGGTGCCCCGGTTTTCTCAAATATAAAACCGACCTTGAACACAGTTTTTGATTGTTAAGTATCCTGATATAACATGAAATAACAACAACAACAATAATAATCATAATAAATCTCGTATTAAAAATCATCAAACGGTTTTAGAAATGAACCACCACCAATTCTTGTGCGCAGTCGATATATTCTATTACCATAAAAAATTTTATTATAACCACTTTAATTTCAGCCAAAAAAAGATGAAGAACTTGTGATCAAACGTGTTGTTCAAAATTCCTGTATTTCACATCTTGGTATTCGACTAAAGAAAACAAATCTGGGTTACAAATAAAGGAATAACAGGAAGTCTATACGCTTCCTAGTATATATTGCACATCAAACGACTTTTCTCTTCTTTACTTTTTTTTAATGCATACTGTAAAAATGAATCTAAGTAGCATCACTTCCTGAGCCCAAGTTAAAATTATTGTTTCCTTTAAAAATAACATTGGTTCAGAATTAAACTTTTTTCTTTACATAGAACGATATTACAATCAATATTATTTATACATAATGTAAAAAGCATTTATAAGCATGGATAGTTTCCAAATATAAATAAAGACCCAATTTATGCATCTGAACCAAAGGACCCCGACCTACTACTTACGGAAAGTTATCGCCATATTGCACCCCCCCCCCCCCGATTTTTCTACGAAGCCGCTAATAGAATGGCTAATTGTATAAACATCATGATTTTCGTGATCTACTGCTAAAAAAAAAATCTATAACTAAATAGTCCACAGTAGAGTTTAGCATATTTCTCTACATGTTACTACTTTACAATTGTTTTCAGGTCACTCATCGTGATTTTACTGACATCGGCGTGTCAAAAATGTAGACAGTACTTGAAGAATCGTGCCTCTACACAATATGAACACAGTACGCATAACTCCATTTCAAATTTATTTATCATTGTTCTTAAAAACATTTATGGACAGTAAATCACGATCATTTTGAGGCAAAAGAATAACATAGAATGTTGAGTTTATTGTTTCTTTTTTTTTATAATAAATAAAAGAAAAATTTGCTAATTTTATTTTATTTTTTCAAGTTATCGTCTGCTACTGAATGAGCAGTTCTTTTGCAGACGACAACTGCAAAAGAACGGGAATTAGACGAAACAAGCCGACAGAACCATTGATTCGGAAACTAGAAAAACAAGTTAAGCATAACACACACACACACACACACACACACACACACACACACACTACTAAAATTATAGTAATGTATTATTTGTGCTTACATAAACCAATAGTAATTGCACTGATGACAGATTAATTCTAGTTTTTATGCTATTACTCTACAATAATTTTTGATGTTATCAAGAAATATCGGCTAAGACCTACATTCAAGGTGTGCTACCAAATTTTTAAGTACTGATTCTCAGTTGGAATTACTATTATTTTATTTGTTTATTTTTACTAGGTCATTATTCCGATAATACACTGATCTTGTCATCATTTCTTCCTTCTTTTTTTTTTTCCTTTACTAAGTAATATAAAATTGAAGCAAAAAAAAAAAAACCCAGTAACTAATGCTTGCGGATTGAGAAGATATTTTTTTCAACTTCTCACCAATAGATATACATTCAGTAGGGATGGAAATTATATAAACTCTTTGAATTATATAATTCCTGTTCTGATACGTGAAAGTTAAATCAGTTAAAAAAAATAATAAAGTCGCTATTATGCTTTCCACGGAAAAACCGGAGTATCGGGAGGAAAAAAACAAATGCACTCTGAGACATCTTAAAAATAGGTCTGCCTGTGTCACTTCTCCTTTCCTTTTTCTCGGATTATCTTTTCATTTTATTTTATTATTATTTTTTTGCTACAATTATTATTATTTTCTGATATTGACTAGATCTTCACCCTACACGTAACTGCAGAAATAGCGTGGGGAAAAATATTGATTTTTTGGTGTTGTTTTATTAATTTCAAAACTAAGAATTTAACTATTAATATAAAAAGTACTCCAAATCCTATATAATAAAGATATAGATTACGAAATACTTAGATTATTAACTGTATTATGAGCAAAACACCAAGCAGTGATGCAATATGGTAAAAGACAGAAGAAATAATGATAATTTAAAAAAGGGCAGAAGAAGTAAGAATAATAATTTTAAGCAATCAAATAATAGGACTTAACATCTAATTAAAACTGCAATAATTAAACACAGAATTGAACAGGGTGGAGAATGAGGAGTAGATTACAAAAAATAGGGAAAAGTAATAAATTATCCAGCCGCTGAAACTAAAACGCTATGGTTCAGTGATTATTCTCCTACCCTTTATCGAACTGAGACATAAAGAATTAGTAAAGATTCCGAAAGAAAACAACTAGCCTTTGAAATGGAATATCGCCGAAAAATTGGTAAAGAACACCGGACATAATTCAGAACAACTGAACAAGATATGAACTTGATAGATCACTTACAGTTATAAATAATAACAGACAACTATAGCTGGAATGATTCGGGTCACATGGGCAGAATGAATCCAGAGAGAAAGACTAGTGCATCAGATTCTAGATGGACAGATGAAAGGATTATGATCCAGAGGAAGACCATGGCTACCATTGCAAACAAATACAAACTTCGGATCTGTTCTCTATTCATAAAGATTAAACAACAAGGGGAACCCTCGAAAATTAAATGCTATGCTCCTAGTTATCTGATTGTAATACAGACAAATCGACCATTAGAACACACGCAATTATCTGACATAATATTGGCCTCATCGCCGTTTGTATTTACCCAAATTCTTAACAACTAGAATCATAAGCATGACTCCTGGATGTCCTCTGAATGCTATTTTTTGTCGCGTATCTCTCAATCAATTCCGTATCCATTACCACTAAATCACGGAATACTTCCAAAGGCTGTGCCGGAATCCAGTTCCAAATAAATCACTTGTTACCGTGATCTATTTTTATCTCATGACCTCCGCATAAAATGAAGTAGATTTACCGGTCTTCTCTTAAACAAACCATGCTGTACCATGCTTTTCAAATGATATTATCAAGGATGTTTTGTATATGAACCTTAATCAAGATTTCCATTATATTGTGATATTTGGTCAACAACAATGCTGAGACTAACTGGCCCATAATGCTTGCTTCGTTTCTTATGTGAATCTTTGCTGTGAACTGTTTTTGCAAATTTCCAATCCTAAAGGATAATTTCGAGTTTTACGATTCATTAAAAATATGTGCAAGTAGGTCAGTAAACTAAAACATATATTGATGCATTACTAAAGACGTCTTGACCTTTAAAAATGACTTTTAAAAAGTCGTTAGGCTTAACCGCGCTACAGGCCATCATGGATGCGAAGTGCATATTAAAATTGTAATACCATCGATATTACCTTGAAATATATGATGGATACGAAGCGTATGATGATGAGTATTTGATCCGTAATGACCGGTAAGGTGGTTAACACTAAAAAAAAAGTTCTGTCTTTCTCATTTTATGTTTTAATCGTAAAACATAAACCAATAAAGCAATCTATAAAGTTACAAACTTCTAAGAATTCCACAGTTACGACCCAATATCTCAGTAGTTTTCATATTTAATAAACTCATGAACGTATACAAGACAGAATGCCAACTTTTTATTATAAGAACTTACTTCAAATAAACAAGGAAAACGTTTTAAGAAGGATATTGTCAGGGCATGGGAAGAGACTGGTAAAGTATGTATTGTAGGCTTCAATAAAATGTCTTGATAACGTCTAAAATTTTATTATATTTCGAAACTTTGTGTACACGTAATTTGAACGGTTTAATTAATATTTTAACTGTTTACTTAAATATAAAGAGCCAACATTAATTAATTAAATTAATTTTAACTGTGTTTTTTTAGAGTACTTACATAGTCATATCCATAGTTTGGTCCAGTGAGAGAAGTTTGGTAAGTCCTACCGGAAAACACAGGTGTTGAAGATACATAGTTCGATTGAGAGTACGAAGGCTTGGGAATACCTTGGGATGGCTGTGAATATGCAGTTCTCACAGGAGGACGAGAAACTCCACCATATGTTGATCTAAATGGGAGATTATATGCACTGCCAGAATATGCCGATGACAGAGAAACTCGAGGAGGTGCGGAGTATCCTGATGTCACAGGAACACGAGAGAATGGTCCAGGATATGTTGATCGTGGAGAACTTTGAGATGGTCCTGAATAGGTTGGTCTACGAGAACTTTGAGGCTGTTTCGAATACGTTGATCTCAGAGGTCTAAGTGGTCGTCCGGAATATTTTGACGACGCAAATTTTGATCCAGGATTGATAACATTGTCAAACAAACTTGGAACATCATTGGATGGTATATCAGAATACAAGGAATTCTGGGAAAATACTGGAGTAGGTCCAAGTCCAGAAGAACCTGAGGGCAGTCTGGCAACTGGCTTAGATCCATATCCATAATGGAAGGGTGGCACATCAGAAGTGCATGCTACTATCAGACATAGACTAAGAACCTGTAAGAAAAGATACGCCATCTTTTAAACGCACACGCCTAAATATAAGAACCTAAAAGACGTGCAAGGTATATTTATCACGTTGTCTTGTAGTTATAAATATTCTTCTACTTTTCAACTAATTTCCGTGTTCGAAAAACCCAGCAAAGCGAGTGATCTAATTGTAAAAATAATTTTTTATTTGTATTTGGCTACTTAAAGAACTTCTCGTATTTCCTTGTATTACAAGGTTCCTATAGTAACAGAAAGAACTGAAATATACAGTAGAAACGGGCATTACGTTTTACTGCTCATGCGCGATTTGAAACTGCGCATGAATTAATGTCGTTTCGGTCTTATGACAAACACACCCACTTTTGTTTTAAATTGGAGCGTGCCCCCCATGCGGCTATTTTTTGCATTATTTTCTAGAACAAATTTTATAGCGTATCGTTTGCCACGAATTATAGCGTCGAATAATGTAATTTTTAGATTATTTTAATACAGCGTGTGCTTGGAAAGTTCGTGAAAAAAACGAATATGAAATAATTAGGATACGTTTACAGATAAAGAAATTTAGGTTTAATAATAATATATAATACCAATATTAAATATAATATAACTGCAAATATAAATTGTGAAATAGATGTAAAAGAATTCTTGGATTACTTTACAGATCTTTGGACGGATATACTGGCATCAAAAATAATTACACTAGAAACTTACAAAATACCTTAAATGATATCATAACAATGAAAGAATTAAAGGACAACCTAAATAAAATAAAAAATGGCAAATCAGTAGGAGAAGATGGGATAAACTCCGAACTGTATATATTTGCCGGAAAAAAATTTCATCAAAGATTACTAAAATTTTTAAATAAAATATATACAAATGGGCAAACACCAATAGAATGGAATACAAGCATAGTAATACCTATATTTAAAAACGGGGATAAAACAAAACCTGCTAACTACAAAAGGTATTAGTTTATTGAATACATTCTACAAAATATATATTGCAGAATACTTAATGAAAAACTAAAAATATACAGTGAAAAACATGGATTTAGAAAAGGACGCTCTACAATGGATGCAGCTTTCTGTTTAACTTATGGAAAAAAAGAAGAAAATTTAATTTGGAAACTCATCTTTTGTTTATAGATTACGAAAAAGTATTTGACAAAGTAAAAAGATATATACTGTTTGATATATTACAAAGAATAAATATACTTAATATTTTATTACATGCAATATTGAATATACAATAAAGATCATGAAATAAAAATAAAACAAATGAAAAGTTGTCTGAAAAACAATCTATAAACCAAGGAGTAAGACAGGGATGCCCTCTGTCTCCAACACTTTTCAATATTTACATTAATGAAATATTAATACAGTGAAACGCCTTAAACAAACAAGGTATAGACATTTTTCGGAATAACAAAATAAATACTATTATTTGCAGATGATCAGGTAATAATATCAGATAAGGAAGACAATTTAAAAAGAGCAATATATAATTTAAACATTATAGTAGAACAGTTTGGAATGAAAATTTCCATAGATAAAACTAAAACAAGGGCATTTTGTGGACAAACTCCAGTTAGAAGCAAAATAGTTATTAATAATAAAATAATAGAACAGATAAATACTTTCAGTTATCTTGGATGTGAAATATCATATGAAGGAGAAAACGACATAAAATGAAACTTTAAAATTGTTACAGATTATAGGCCTGATAAATGGAACACTTAACCCAAATATAGTACAAAAAGAAACACGCTTCAAAATATACAATACTTTAGCAGTGCCTACATTATTATATGCAGTGAAATTTGGGCAATAGATAAACGAGATAAACAAAGAATAAAAACAAGTGAAATGAGATTTATGAGAAGAATTGCAAAATACACATTATTAGATCAAAAAAGGAACGAAGACATTTTAAAAGAACTAAAAACAAAATCAATCGAAAAAAATCTAAACAATTATAAACAAAAATGGATTGAACATGTAAACCGAATGGCCAACACCCGATATCCTAAACAAATACTAAAATATAAGCCAACCGGAAAGAGAAGGCAGGGTAGACCTCAAAAACGGATATTGGATAGATAATGAGACCGGAACAGACCAAATATGGTGTATACCCATAATTAGTGTTATGATGATGATGATGATAAATATATAAATAAATATATAAGTATGATATAAATAATATAATAACAAAATGGTATTATAATTATATTATTATAATAATATAATATATAAATATATAATAATATTATATAGTAATAGAATATTAGTATAATATTTCAATATTAGGACTTTATTTTAGTAAAAAAATTAAAATATATTATTGGATTTGTAAGTTTACTTCATATTTGAAATCAATTCCGATTTTCTTGAAAATGAACTACAGAATTACTATAAAATATAAAATGAATTATTACTAATCTTTGAGAATAGTATTAAAAATTTTTATTCTCTTTTTTATTATCTAATTACTATAAAATATAAAATGAATTATTACTAATCTTTGAGAATAGTATTAAAAATTTTTATTCTCTTTTAAACCTTTAGCTTTTTTTATATCTTTATAATGACATTTTTTTTCGAAAAATTTATTTTATAAAAATAAATTTTTATTCCTGTTTCGCACCATGTATACAATTATAGAATTATAAATATTTTTTATAATTTTATATTGCTGAAAAATGCTAATATATACGTAAATAATTATTGCTTTACATTGCTATACTAATGATTACGTAAATATTTGAGGGATGACATTAAGATTGAAAATTAAGGTAGTAATATAAGAATAATTATTCTATGAGTGATTAATTATGACTAATTAAATTCATATTTAATTAAAGTAATTAATTTATATTTTTATAATTATCATTAATTAAATAACCAATGAATTAATTGGTTAAATAACTACGTATTATTCCAAACTGCTTTGGTTTGTCGTCTGCTTTTATATTTAGATGAAATATCTACTAGAGGTCGCTTTCTCTTCGCTAGCTCTCTTTCTACTAATAAGCAAATGTGGTAATTTATGGCTTACCTTTACAAACATGTTCGATGGAGAACTCGGAGGAAATGTTACAGTTGGACAGGTAGCTTGGCCCTTTATAGCCACAGCACTGCCCTAGTTCTGAAGGGGTGGCTGCATTTCAAATTAGAGCACTTGTCGCTGGTCAGAAAGTGAAAGCTTTGCCCCAAGGACTGGGCAGGGCTGTGCCAGGACTCGCAAGGAAGTGATAAGAACTCTTCTCAAAAGCAATATGCATGTTCACTCGCCTCATCCAAGAGACGATGCGTCGTTAAAAGTGATAAATGTTAACAAATGACTCGGAAGTTATTTACGGGAGAGTGTTTTGAAACACGAATGCTGATCTTCACGGTGTTTCTTAAGGTAATTTGGAGGAGAACGTGTTGAGTGCTTTTATGGAGAGTAATAAGGGATGAAGTGAAGGGAAAAATGAATCATGCCTTGCTTATCGTAGAAGAGGCGTTAGGGGTAGGTTTCTAAAAACAACTAGAGAACAAGTGGCTGTGCATCAGTTTTTAAATTATTCTCTCTCTCTCAATTCATTCTCCCACTTTTCTGATCTTTTCGTTCTTTTTTCCTTCCAATCCTTAATTTTTTTCGCCCTGTTTCTGTTTTTTATTTCTCTCCGTTTGACTTTCTTCTGGTTTCTTTCTTATTTTCTCTCTTAATTTCTTTCTTTCTCTCTCTCTTTCTTCACTCTTTCATCCTTTTGGCTTCTCTTCCTGTCTCTTTCTTCTACTTTTTCTTTTTTTATTGTCTGTGTGTGTGTGTGTTACATATTTCAGTGTCTAATCTTCTAATTAAATTACTAACTCTGTTTCTTTTGGCCCAGTATGTTGCGATCTCCCCCCCCCCCTCCTCTCTGGTAGTGTCGAGGTATGGTGAAAGAAATCAGATATCCTTCTGATAACCATTTCTTATTAAGAAATGGGAATTTAAGTTCAAGCTGATAATGCGTTCTCTTATGAGTAACTCATCGGATTAGCCAACTTTCTTATATGGTTTCAATCACGTACTTTTTTTTTTTTTTTTTTTTTCGTATACAGATTACCGTGTTGGGAGAACAAATACTGTAGGATTTATGGCCTGTTTACGAAAATGTGTGTTAAATTCGGGTTACGTGAAAAAGACGTCAGTCGGTTTGGAAACAGCATACTTCGGTAACGCCCATGACATTAAATTCAGGATAGTGAATTGGTAAGTAAATTTTGTGTTCCAGAGTAGGCTAGTAGTTTGTTATGAAATATTAAATCAACATTGATGGTTGACACTGATAAAGACTTAAAAAATAAAAATAGTTAACTCCCTCAATACTTCCTACCGGATTACTCAAAACCAGAATAAATGAAGACATAGCATGGCCAATGGTTCACCTTGACACTGATGTCCGTTTTCGTGTTGTTTTTGCTTAAGGTTTTAGTAAATAAAAACTGTCTTAACGCAGTATCAAAAGTCTGTTCTGGAATAAGAAAGAAAACAGTCCCAAAATCTTCAGAAAAAATGGTATCCTACATAAAGTAAGGGACAGTCACCCTGCCAACAAATCCATAAAGTAGAACGTACCAGTAGGAATAGCAAAGTGGAATTTTTGGCTCATGAGTGGGTTTCATTGCCACTTAAAACTTTTGGAAACCGGAACTTTCGTAACTCACCTATTGAAGATTTTTCCACATTGTCTTTTATACGTCCGCAAACCACAGAATCAAACAGGATCTTGTGAGAACTTACCTTCCTGCAATTCATTTACTACAAGGATAAACCTAGGTAATATGAAACGGAAGTTGACTCAACAAGAACTCCCCCCCCCCTTCTCGACGATGTTAAGAACATTTAAGGCTAAATGCTGGTTTCCGCCTTTTGCTGGACAGATTGCAACGGCACAAATACAGCATAAAAAGTTTTAGATACGTTTCATGTCCTGATTCTCTTTCGTCAGTTCAATGTGAATAACTAGAAGACGAACTCCTAGGATGTGCGGCCCAATTTCTTGGCAACAGAGTGTATGATTAAATCAGCATGTTGGATAGCAATTTGCGAAGATAAAAAAGGCGACATTTACACAGCGGGATAAAAGTTTGTGATGGAGAAAGGGGGTTCATTACTGGCATAATGGACTGAGTATTTATAAACCATCCTTATATTATCTACCAGTGTCGGCTTTTCAAGTAATTTGAATTTGACTTTCAAAGCAACCAAGAGAGAGAGAGAGAGAGAGAGAGAGAGCAATTTATCCAATTAACTCTGAGTCTTTTACTATTTTCATGTCCAACAAGGAAGACAAGGCAGAATGATGTTGCGTTATATTTATAAGCTGAAATTACTATAAGAGTTTTAAATATGTAATGTACCCACTAAAGAATCTTTGTTTTCTTCTTTCCCGGATGTCAGAATGAGAATTTAAAAAAAACGTTCATTTCGGACTACTGATTAGCCTTGAAGAAGTTAATCGCTATCATACTTCCTATAACTTGAAGTATTTTTTCTTCACACTCATTAACAGTTTCTCCTTCGATATCCCAGTTTAATTTTTTTACTTTCAAGATTATTAACGTCTGTTTACTCAATAATGATAAATATTTCTTATATTTAGCTTCATTTTTAAGAGATTACATTACTGAACATTTCTTAAAAATTTTAAATAAATAGTGATTGTTACTACACTCTTTCTTACTAATTCTTACACTATATTTTAGTAGTGGTGCAGCAAATACGTTTTCTCTGACACCTTTTTCATTCAACAAAAGAAATAAGTGGAATCTTTTGATTGTATTTTTTTGGGGGGAGAGGGAGAGCAATTGGCAATCAATCGGTCTCTACGCTTTTTCAATAATCATCACCGGTAGTTGAGTTCATGACTGTCAACGATTTTTAAATTTACAGGTAACGAGATAACAAGCCAAAAGGCTATTTTACTGGCGACATAAGTTAAGTTTAAGGGAGATGGTAAATCTCGTATTATTTTACAGCCGGGTACGATTTCTTATAGTAGTAATAACAATATATAAGTACACCAGTTTAGCAATTCGTTAGTAGAGGTATATGTAAGTTCGGTTCACTTAAAACCTTGATATTCCATGTCTACCTACTCACTGATGAGACCTCAAAAAGTGTTGAAACCGGTCTGGGTAGTGACCTCTTCTCATAATGTAAAACAGTAATACATCTCCTACCAGCTGCGTTTTACATTATGAGAGAATATTAAGGATAGTGACGGAGCTTGCTCCACCTTTACTCCGAGTTGCCCTGGTGTTGTACTACCCAAGTGATTACTTACACATGGGCTCGCCGATAGTTTTTTCCGCATGAAACGCTAGGATTTCGATCCGAGTTTCGTACCCGGCTGTAGAATGATACGGGATTTACCATCTCCCTTATAAAGGTAACGAGATATCAAACATTTCCTGCCATTTTGTGTTTCTAACCATAATTAGTATTAGTGTCTGAAAAACGCGTATTTGACATTGATTTTTTTCTGAGATCCGAAGTTAAAATCATAGTTTCGAGACCTACAAGAAATTCTTTTAGTGGAAGAACTAGAATGTCACCTATAACAGTTCTTTATTATCAGTGAATTTACCATAACGCTAAATCGCATGAAAAACACATGTTATGAATTCAAAAACAGGTACCTTGTTTATTTCAATAATTAATATTTAGGTATTTTTGAAATTTTATAATATTTAAAACTCAAAAAAAAATATTTTCAACGTTTACAAGACTATTGGAAACATTGATTTTGAAAAAAAAAAGTAATAATTCACGCAGCAGTCGAATGTTTTATTTATCAGAGCTTTTATTTATTTCATACAGTCATTTAAAAATCTTAATTAAAATGCTTTATGTAGTACTTAATTTCCTGCTAATAATCCTTTGTATTTAAGTTGACCTTGTGCCACTTTCATGTTTTTCTTCTCAAACTGGAAAGTGATAGCAACTCGTCTGTTAATAAAAGTGTCACCATATATCTCCAAGGACTGCAACCTTGTCTCATACCTTCATTTATCTGTTCCCAGCCCGTTTATCTATCCGTGCGACTATCATTAATTGATATCACTTGCATTTGTTTTTATCTTATACATGTACTAAAGTTTCATTTTTCAAAAAAAAAAAAAATTGTGATATATGAATCAATTAGGATTTTTGCTTTTCTCTGATTATATTATTTCATATAACATAAGTTTTATTTTCTTATATACAATAATATTATAGATTTCTATTTCCATATAGTAGCAAAGAACACGATTTTTAATTTTTTAAAATTCATTTTCACTTCCGAATAAAAATACACATCACGTAAGATTTATTGAAATACCAATCGAGGGTGCTACTCTGCTGAGTAGCGCCCTCTATTTCATTAAATATCATAAAAACGTATATATTATGATCTTCTGCGATTGTTAGGCTACTAAGCTCCAGAAAACTACATTGTTTGCGTTCAATGTCCATACAAAATGAAAGAAAATTATTCACATAAAATTATTCAAAAAAAATTACATCCTCAACAGTATCAACTCTTTCCCAACTACTTGGAAATCTGTATTGTGGAATAAAATATTGACAATTGTTTGTGTCTTATTTACAAGTGTTGTTATCCAATGGATTGTCACTACACGATGTTTAAATACTGTAATTTACTGTCAGATAACAAAACATAACAGCTAATAAAAATGTTCCATTCATCTAGTATTGAGTGCTCCGTATTTCCTCACTACCTAACTATTGTAAGTGAAATCATCGCTCTCCTATGTCCCACTTCCGTTAATGTCTTTCTTACAATCACAAGAAACAAAGACAACATGATCGCTATGATGTAATAAGCTTTCTTTTTTTCGTTAAGTGATGTGGGATAGACCTTCCTTCCCCACAGGAGCCCTCCAACATTGTAATCTATCTACCGGAACAGAATCTAATTCGAATATTCTTTGCGACGTTTTTTTTTTTTTTTTTTTTTTTTTTCATGAAATATATGCATACAAGAAGGACATCTAGCGGAGAATATACTCTTAACTAGAGAAGTGTAGAAAATCCATATTTGCAAATTTACGCGTATTAACTGCAGTTTAATGTAATATCTTATAACATTCTTTTATATGTCTCATTACAATGTTTTAAGAAATAGATTCCACAACAAAATTTTATTTTAAATTTTATTCTTAATAATTTATACAATAAGAGAAAAGGAAATTATTTCAAATTACAGAAAGAATTTGGAGGTATCAGGAATAATAATAATAATAATAATTTTTGACACAAACCCTTATATACAGTCGATTTCAATAACATGTTTCAATGTTTTGGATATACAGGAGCACTCTTATACGGTAACCGACTTGGGGGTTCATATTTTACTGGTGGATTTTCTGCAAGCATTTGGATATCAGCAGGATTCTGGTTAGCCATTCCAGGTTCGTTGGTTTTCACTACTGCCCGGAAGCCGTGGTCATCTGCAACATAATCCACTTGGCGATAGACTCCATAAGCATCTCTGTAGCCATAAGTTCCTTTTTTGGCTCCATTATGATCACCTTCTTCTTGACGAAATTGGGTATTTCCATATTCATCTCGGATGTCTTGACCAAAACTATATGGCTGTGGTTTTTCCTGGAATAATTAAGCATACAATGGAATTAATTGCGTGCTTCCAAATTAACACTTTTTTTTTAAAAAAACAAAGGATGTGATTCATATGGCTCCATCTAGGTGTAGAGATAAACATTAACAAATTTTTTATATTAATCAAGTTCTCTTTATAACAAACTGATTTTTTTTTTCTTTTAGAATATGTCAAATTCAACTTCGCGTATTGAGTTAATAACCACATATTCAAAACTAAATGGGTATTTAGTCATGTAAAATGGAAGATTCACATTTAGGATATTTAGTAAAAAAGACATAAAGCGGGTTAGTAAATTCTTGAAAATTATCATAACGAACGCTATGTTTTCCTGGAAAATTTATAGTTTTATTTTTTTTCTCTTGGCTATTCTATAAATGTATATTTCTAAAATATACAAGTTGGCTAAAATATACAAGTTGGCGGCACAAGTATATAAAATATACTTGTGCCGCCATCTAGGTGAAACGATGCCAATCATAAAAACAAAGCCTAAAAGACACCGCCCTAACATCACTTATTTTTAAAATATTATTCCCCCCTAAGCATATTTATTAAAAATTTATTTTGACATGCAGAATGGCAATTAATGGAATAAAATTCAATGGCCCACTTTGTGGAATAAAAAAGGCTTTCTTTAGAAGAACATATTAATATTAATAGTAGCAGTGTGATCGTATTTGAGAGTATATTAAACAAGAGTTTTTATCACGAACCTATTTACTTTCTGCTTAAATATGTCCTAATTAATTATTTATTAATTAGAAATTATTATCACTTTTGCTAACCGATAAAGAAATGACCCACTTCGTTCATATATGGTACGCACAATGTTTAATTTATTGTTCGTTCCAATTTATCATTTATTATAGTATTGTCTATTTGGAACCAGCTAGCCCGCCATCTAGCGGTAATCTTATAGACAACAAGTCCTTTGAAAATAACTGATTGTTCGTGTTACATCGTTAATATAATCTCTTTACTGTGGCTGTTCTATCAATGGTCTACACTCCCTAAGATATAATTAATAAATGAAATGTCCATTTCAAGCACTCGGAATATGAATATTTATTAAAAGTAGATCAGTATACTTAACTGATTGAAATAATATATTTCTTATATACTGCAAATAACAGACTCTCGCGATGATTTCTTTGACACCATGGAGGTATAATAATAATAATAATAATAATAATAATAATAATAATAATAATAATAATAATAATAATAATAGTTTGTATTCACGTCATTTATGATAAAATTAAATTCTAATATTAAAATGCATAAATATAAAGATAAATTCTAATGAAAAAAATTGAGAAAAAAAATACACTGAAATAAAGCGTCCAATCAGTGCACAGAATCAAATTTAGACTTAAATATAATATCCTAATAATAAAATAAAGGCAAAATATAATAAAGAGACTTACATATTCGCTTGCTACGTAAGAGTTTAATTTTGGAGTCACTTTTCGTTCTGGATATGCTAATTGAGGGAGAGTGTGCTGAGCAGATAAAACTGGATAGTGAACACTTGGTGCTTCATAAGGAGGTAGTTTAGGGGCGACATTTACTGCCCTGGGTTTAACTGTTTTAAGAGCCAAAGACGAAGGCTTCTGCACTTGTTCTCGATAAGTAGGAACAGCGTTAGCTAAGGTAGCTAAGCTTAATATAATCACCTGGAGAAAAAAATGAAATCATTTTACGTATTAAATGAGTTTCTTTAAAAATTCTTTTCGAAAGAGGAATTGTTTGGAAACCTACCTGCACTAACATGGTCAAACTTCACAAGGAACACTAATTGTAACAACACCCAAACATTGCGTTGGTCATTTTTATAGGCAGGGAGATGCCCTATTTTGGGCACACTCATTATATCAGTTGGTATGTTGCAAAAATGAATAGCGGGCGAGAAGGGCGTTTCCACAGCAGCTGGGACCACTTTCTCTCATAGGAAACCCTTAAAGGTCAGTATGCCACCTGAAATTGTGACGGGCGAAGATTCCCACCCTTCCCCGAAGACATTGGAGATAAAATGGACCACAAGGGAGGAGCGGTGAAAAGAACAGACGGGAAATGCTTTGTTATGAATTTTAGTTAAGTGAAATTACTAAATGAGAGTCGAATGAAACATGCGGAATGCAGTTGAGGGTAGGGGTTTGGGGGATTTTTCTCAATCTTCGCATTAGAAAAGGTCAAAAGGTCAAAATTAATTTTTAGAAAGTACGAGAGTTAAATTAACAAAATAAATGAAAATAAAAATAATTAAAACAAGAAATATAGAAATTCGTAGCTTTTTAAAATATATATTTTGTACTTCGTAAGAAATAGGTAAATAGTTTTTAAAACTAAATATTTATAAACTCCATTTTGCCTTTTTTAAATGTCATATTAGTTTGCTTGATGCCAATAAATAAAAGTCTCGTAAACCAGTGGTCTCCAAACTTTTTTGATCGCGTACCCCCAAGACAAAAAAAGAAAATAAATAGCGCGTACCCCCAAATTAATTGAGCAAAAATCTATTGTAATAAGTATTATAAAGAGGAAATATGCTTTGTATCAACATATAATAATTAAAAAAACTAGATATTTTTACACATTATTTTTATTATTAACAGCTTACAAACATATTTATTACAATATTTAATGTGAACAGTGGCCTTGCATTTCTTTCATCATTTCTTGAAATTCTAGTTTGATGGCTTCTGATACTGCGATACGAAGGTCTGGTTCCAAGTTTTATTTATTTCGATATTTGGTTTTAACACCTGTCATTGCAGAAAATGATACCTCACATAAATAAGTAGAACCAAACGGTAGGAGTGCATCATTTGCTGTGTTTACTAAATTGCTATTCTCGGACTTCAGTCCCATCCACCAATTGTGAAGAGATGGGGTTCATTGTTGACTATCGTCGATGTAAATCCCCATTTCAAATAGTCTTCTTGATAATTTCGAACTTTCTTGGGCAAGGTTTTGTTAAGTTTCAGATTATCACTTTTAGATTGTTTTTATCGCTTAATTTGACTGATAACGAACTTGTTTGAATAGAAGAATCAATCCTATCTTTTCCTTGTTGTTCGTCTGATGTAGAAGTATTATCATATTTATCTTCAATTCGCGGTTTCTTTGGAGGAAATTTTTTTAACCATTTATCCATTTTGTGAGGGTTAATTTGTAAAATTTAAATACAATTCATTTACTATTGATAATATCAAACACTTTTACCATTTATCCATTTTGATAAATGTTAATTTAATTGATAATATCAAACACTTTTAAAAAATGTAAGCAAATTTAATAATATTAATTCACTATTTCTAGTGTAAACGTAAACGTTTACACTAGAAATAGTGAACAGGATCTTAATAACGTCTTTGTCTATATTAGATATATGTTTAATTGATGAAAGAAAGTAATATTCTTTATCTTTAATTAATTAGTTACTTTTTTTTCCTATCAATATAAAACTTTTTTGACGTACCCCCCACGTATCGACTCGCGTACCCCCTGGGGTACGTGTCCCCACTTTGGAGACTACTGTCCTAAACAACAACAAAAAATAATTAAAAAGAAAAAAACGATTGGTATAATATTATAATCGACAAAAAAAAAAGAAATGCAAAAGATTAAATTCATAAACTGAATCACTGAGAATTACTAACATGAAAAAAATTGGCAAATAAACTGCAAACAATTACAAAATGATATCAAATTAATCTTAGACCAGTAGACATTTATTAGGAAAAATAACGAAATAATACTTAAATTATGATTCATGTCAATGACTGACACTACGATTTAACTGGGGCAAACATGGTCTGAAATCGACACAATTTTAATTTCCCTTAGAGTTAGTTTCGTAAGCGACTTTGAGGTTCATTTTTCAAACTGTAGTCACTTCCTATTTACTGGGGCTGTTCTATCAATGGTCTACACTCCCTATCGATGACTATATTTTTTTCCATATTTTATATTGTCTTCGCGGTAGCAAACAGTGATTTCTTAAATAAAGTATTGTACTACTAAATTTAAATTCGTATTACAAGAAAAAATATACATGATGAATTAAAATGAATCCTGAAGTTGTATTTAATATTTTCACAAATATAAAACCACAAATACGGTTTCGTCTGTCTGCTGTGCAATTATTTGAACTAAATGACGTATTATGGAAAGAACTGGTTGCCTTTTTTTAATCTTGCTCGACTTATTATTATTATTATTATTATTACTATTATTATTATTATTATTATTATTATTATTATTATTTATTCACAATTGATACACAGTCAAAACAAGATTTAAACAACATTATTTAAACAACAATTTAACTGGTGATACAGAACAATTCAGAATCTACCGAAGAATCTAAGAAGTCCGTCAGGTAGCGTCTTAAAATATGGACTGTTCCAGGTAATGCTGTTTTTTGTAGATCATATGGGGTCACTTCGTTGATGTTTAATTGCTGTAAATAGTTGGACACCTTCTTTGAAGTTGCACCAAGTGCACCGATAACTATTGGAGTGACTTTGGTGTGTTTAAGCCACAGTCGACCACCTTCGATTGCCAGATCTCGATGTTCAGTAATTTTTTCCAGTTCTTTGTTGTTAATGGTGTTATCACTGGGTGCTGCGATATCAATAATCCAAATTTGTCGATGTTCGATAATTGTGATATCAGGGCTATTGTGTTCCAAATGCAGATGAGTTTGTATTCTAAAGTCCCAGAGAATTTTTGCTGTTTCGTTTTCCAATGCAGTCTCTATTTTTGCATACATGCCAATGAATTATTTTGGCCAATTGATCACGGTGGTATTTATAGTCAGTTTGAGCTATCTTGCCGCAGGCACTGATTAGATCTTCTACACTCTCGTCTTTCTGATCGCATAATCTGCATTTGCTGTTATTATTGATGTTCAAAATTTTTGCTTTCCTTGCATTAGTTTTGCAATAATTGCAATTATTGCAAATTCTTGAGCTGCTAGAATAAATCCTTCTGTTTCTTTTTTATTGTATCCGTGTTGTAGCCATTGCCATGTCTTGTTCACGTCAATTTTGTCCTCAGTATCTCGAAGAAATTGGCCATGCAAGGGTTTATTTTTCCAGCGCACATATCGTTATTTTGCTGTTCCTTTTTGTAATCGGATTTGTTTCCTGTTGCTTTCAGAAGACCCTCTTGTGTAATTACTTGAAGCATTGGCTCAGAGCTATTATCGATGTAACTTATTAAGCTAATTTCTAATTTCTTCTTCTTCCACAGTCTGTCTCACTTGATCCCGTCCACCTACTCTCCTCGGTAGGTACAACCGGTCAACATCACTTCGTGGATGTAATGCATGATGCATAGTCATTCATTTTCTAGTTTAGCGATCTCCAATTTGTCCAGGTCTTCTTTTGTCCAATCTATCATGCTAGCTGTGTATCGGATCATTGGTGCAGTCGAAGAGTTCATTGCTCTAATTGTGTTTAATCCATTTAGTTTTGTTTTCAGAATATTTCTAACTCTTTTGATGTCTTCTGGTGCTGCCTGTTGTTTAACTTTCGAGTGGACAATATCATTGGCTTCTAATATTCCTAGGTATTTATAGCGTTCGTCAGCCAGCTGTTAAAGTCGAACTTAAGTCTCTCTCTCTCTCTCTCTCTCTCTCTCTCTCTCTCTCTCTCTCTCTCTCTCACACACACACACACACACACACACACACACACACACACACACACACACACACACACACACACACACACACACACTTGTCTGCAAGTTTTCGGATATTACGATAATTTATTGTATTTTGGGAAAATAATTTATTGTAGTATTTTGGAAAAATCTTTGAATGTGCGAGTAGCATTAACGATATATATTTTAGCAAAGTTAAAAATGCATTAGAAACATTTTAATATCATACTCATATCGATATATTAGAACAGAAATTCTTATTGTTCTTTAGAAGAGATTCCTAGCGAAAATTGAGGCTACAATTTAGCATTGAACGCGATAAATCCACCAACACCAAATTGAAACAATGCACTTAGATTCGAATGTTAAAAATTAGATTCGAATGTTAAAATTGCAGCACAGTATACAAATATACTCTGGATATTTGTATACTGTGCTGCAATGATCAGTGGAAGCTACCTGTATGATGATTATACTTATATTTATATCGTAGTTTTGTATATAAATACAATATATACATTGTATATGCATTGTTATAAATAACTAAATAAATAGATAAATAAAACATAGGATTAAAATAAGCCTTAGTTGTTCATTGCAATGAAACTATTCTTCAAATCAATGCATTGGGGTTTGGGGGGAGGGGGGGGGAATGTAGGTTAATCGAATTATGTAAACTTAATTCTGACGTACCCCATCCCAATAGTTTCACCCTCCTCCTTTAGCATTCACAGCATTTACCAACTCCTAAACATCATGATTTTACACTTTGTTATGTTCTGAATGGCAAGTTCTGCGTAACAAGAGCAAAACGTCAACCCACAGCTCGCGTGATTAGTTACGAAACTTGTTGTGGCGACCTTGGCATGCTTTTCTAGGCTAAGCTAGTTGACCGGTGACCACAGGTCACTTTTTAGAGGTCTGCAATAGATTTTAATGAGGTCATTTAACACCCGATTCGAAATAAATAAATTGTAAATTGCAAATCAATATTACAATCTAACGTTAAATGCCTATTTTTATTGCAGGTTCAAAAATTTGTTTTAATTTTTTAAAGAATTCCCACATTCGGTAACATTGCATGGAAAGAATATGTTGAAAATAACGATTTTTTAAAATATTTTTTAATCTTATGAAATCTGAAAACTTATATCATAATATTGTCAAAAATATGAAGAATACAATATGGAAGATTTGGCTACACCACACTGAGAAGTATGGGAAAAAAATACATTGAATACTTAATACTAACTACAATATTACGTGGGCAATCATTTCCACATGGTCTGTTTTCTTGAACTTGTCTTCGTGTCACTTTTTTTTCTTTCTATGTTCCAATAGATATAAGATTGGATTACTCCCATACCAGTCTGGTTTTCATATTTCAACATGCAGCTGTGGTGGCTCGTGGCTTGAAATCGTGGGAGTGTTGCAACTTTCGAAACATACATACACACTATAAGTACAGTGTATATGTTTGGATAAAATATCCAAATTATGGTAAAAATTTTAAAAAAAATAATAAACATGAAAAAATATTCTTTATCATCGATAAAACTATACAGTTTAGTATATTTCAAAATTACTTAAAAATAAAATCCATTCCTTTAATTGTAATTAAAGGAATGGATTCACAATTTTTGGACATTACAATTAAAGGATTTAATTCTAATGCCCAAATATTTAAAGAGACGGAATAAACAGGATAAGCACGACGAACACTCTACTACTGGCGCAAACTGCATATAAACAACAGTGGAACTGCACGACGGACAGTGCCCATTTATTAGCGTAATGCGGCACTGTCCGTCGTGCTAGCTCCCATCTCACTATGTTAATAGCTCCCCGTAATAGCTCCCATCTCACTATGACGTGCATATGCTTGTGCGCGTAGCAACATGACACTGGTAAACACAGTGCTGCTAGCGTCCTTCGGCCTCCTAAGTGCTACAAGACGGATTTTTATTATTTTTTATACAAAATAAGAGAATTGTATAGGATTGTTGATGATAAAATTAAATATTACAAGCAAATATAAATAAATTAATAAATATATTTATATATCGAGAAAAATTGGGGTGCAGCAAGTCCGCAGTGCCAATGCACGAGCCGCCCCTGCTATGCAATCAAGAAGATAAATTTAGACTGGTAACAGTACATTTACTAAAATATGTGTTCTTCCTCAGAGTAGTGGATAGGCACTTTTTAAAGCAGCAAAAGTCATCATCAAAGCAGCAGAAAGAAGCATCATCACACTCAAAGTCCATGAGAGGAATTGTAACCGTGATATTAAACTCAACAGATTAAAACAAAATAACGGAAGAGTTACAAAGTGACAGATCAACCTATAAAATTTTAAAATGAAATCCAAGAGGTTCCCTTAAGAAAAAACTTCGATATCTGTTAAAGATTGACATGAGAAGGAAATCCAAATCCACAGTCTGAAAAACTGATTAGGCTAATGCTCTAATAATAATAATTTAAAAAAGCAGAAGCAGCAGCTGCGCTGTTATACTAGCTAATCACCACTGTAGCCACATGCCTACATACCACGAAATTCGCCACCCGCGTATAGACTTATGTATATTCACACGATTATCTTCTCATTCATTCAGAAAATATTACAAAATTAGTGGTAATATTTGCAACGAAATGATTTATGAATATATTAAACAACAAATATCCTACAACAACACTTGTAGTCAATTTTGTATTCATCTCCCTAGTGCTCATCAACACCTGTTCAGTGCGATGCATTATGGTCAATAGGCTCTTATGTGGAATGCTAATTTAATTACGTACTTATTACTTATATTGAGTTACAATGAAAATTTAATTACTTAGTTATATCATCCTAGTTAATCAATTAATTAGGATGACATAATCTAAGTAATTAAATTTTTTAAGCTTCATGCATTCATATATTCAAGGTCTTCAGTACAGCATTTGATCAAAGACTTGAGTTCTGAGAAAAAATAGAACAGTGAACAGGTGGAATTAATGCAGAATCGCATTTAGAAAGCGATATTAGAAGGAATCAGACGTTGTTAGATTCAGGAATGTGCGTGTGGAGTTAATAAAGTGGTATTGTCACTTAAACAGAATGGGACAGGAAAGGTCGCATAATAAGTGGTTGATGCTATTTTCCTAGGGGAAAAACTCAGAGGAACACGAAGATCTTGGCATATTGATGCAATTATAAGTGTCTTAAAAGGCCAAATTATAAGATCTGGTAGCATTGGAGTCATCGCAGATATGCGATGGTATCTTCTACACCTTTTGAGACTACGTATCAGGAGTTTGGTAATGATAATGATGATGACTAGGCATTGGATTCCTAGTTTCACTCAAAAATATACACTGGAAATCTAATGCTTAGTCAATGTCTTCTCAAAATATTAACGATGGTTAATTATTTAATCGAGACGGTGAAAGCGTTAGTAAAAGCTTGTGGGACTTCGAAAACATAATATCCTACGATATATAGATGCATTTGGAGTAATTGGAGAGTGTCATGCTTTAAATTTTCAACTTATTCTATTTAAGACGCATGTTTTTAATAAATGGAAGAAAACTATTTTACTGGGATTTAAGTGATTAAAAATATGACAAGTCAAACAAATCATTGTTTTTGTAGTTAACGTGGCTTTCTTAGGATGGCAGACATATTGCTACAAAACAGAAATATTATCTTTCAGTGTTGAAGCACATACACTTCTTGTATTTTAGTGTTTTTTTTTTTAAATATGTAAGAGTGGATGATCCAATGAAGTAACAACGTTTTTTGCCTCTACCCTCAGTGTCCTTTTAATGAATGCCCGACGACCTTAGGGAAAACTCCTGCACAGTTTTCCCTAAGGTTTTATTGGCTCTATTAAACCCTTGTCACACGGCTTTGAGCTATGTTTCGACAACTGGTCAGTAGTCATTACATTATCTTTTTCTTTCTTCCACTTCCCGGGTCAACATGTATACTTATTTTCTCAGTAATATCTTTTTTTTAGTAAGATGAGCTACTTTATTATGATTGTCAGTAATCTTTTTATCTTGTTGCTGGAGAACATTTCCATATAAATGATTTTATTCTCAGAAGCGCAGTTCTTCTAGATTGTGAACTGGAGCTGGAAGTCCTATCAGATATGCAAATCATAGTTTAAGTCGTTAGTTCCTTTGTTCATTGAAATGTGTCATTCTTACACAATGAGCATTTTCTCTTATGGAAAGCCCAACATTGTAACTATGCATTTGGACATCTAGGACAAAATATTAATTAAATATTCCCCTTCGGTCTTTTTGCTTCAGGGAAAGGAATAATTTTCAAAAAAAACATTAATGCATAAAACAATAATAATCGATTTATGTTCATTTTTCTGTCTATTTACCGTATTTGAATAAATTGTTTTCTCTTTTACATTTGCTGTGCCCTGGGCGAAAGTCCCCTTCGTCCCAATTACGGCATCTGTGAATCTGTGATGAATGTTGGAATTGCCATTACGAATGCAATTAGTGATACAACAAACCAGAACTTTTGGGTCTTTAGCATAATACATTGTCTCGGCTGTGCAACAAAAGTACTGGTGAAGTATACAGTGTATAAAAATATTACCGAGCAAATGTCAAACACAATAGTTAATTATCTAAAATAAAAATTAAAAAATACATTTTGTAAAATGAATAAATTTTTATTTTAAATTTATTTCGTTTACTTTTAAATGTAATAATTAAATTTAAATAAATGTAAATTTAATTTTGATAATAAAATAATTAAATCAAAGTATTATTATTATTATTATTATTGTTATTATTATTACTATTAGCCACATTTGGGTAACGCAAGCACATATTTTTAAAGAATTATGTTGGATAACTTATCATAAACATTGAACATCATATTAGTCCTTAATACGAGTATAACGACTACAATGTAAGTCCCTTCTTTGAAATAAGAATGGAACTGAGGTAAGCTAAGAGTACAGCTTTATAATGAATACTGTATTTTATTATAATTGCGGCATTGAACACTCCACATCAATCATTTGGTTGATCTTCTTGTTAAGACAAGAACAAAGACGTGACGACACGTATCTTTCTTTGGAGTCTTTGTTCAATTTCTTTTAAAAGGCATACGTATTTTCGATATTTTTGTATCCATAATCGTTGTCAACTTTATTTTAGTGTTCAATACTTCATATTATCAAAATGACAGGTTTATTTGAGAGATTAATCATTGTTCGGTTTCTCAACTTCGTCTAGTCTCTCAGTCCATAATGACATTAATTAGTTTCTGATTTCATGGAACCCTATTACGTTTCACTGAGTAAAATTGAATTTATATATGAAATAAGGAAACGTTGTTTAGTTCCAATCCTTGTGTATTGAATGCATGTCTAAACTATGTATTCTGTTGCTGTTGATATGCGGGTAAGTCCATATTTGTCCAATTCACAATCAATGATTTAGCTGATAATTCTCTAGTCTGATCAGTAAACATAAATATTCCTTTTATTTTTCTTTTAATTAAAGGAAGTTCTTTTGGAACTGTTAGGTAAAACCTAATAAACTAAATGTATAAAATATCGCATCTAATGAAATTACCGACTTTTGACCTTTGTAATCGTTATGAAATTTTTTTCCTGTCTTACAGCATGCAAATAATAGAAAACAGAGTTTATTTTATTTAAATTAATTAAAAATTAAAATAAAGCTTTAATTTTTATATAAATTCATAGAGGATGTATAATGTGTTCTTCCGAAATTATCACTAACATATAATTAATTAGTAGATACATAATAATTTCTCACAGACTTCTAAAAAGTGCGAAGTAGGTTCAGAATTTGCAAACATACGTGTTGTCAAAAAATAAAAAAGTATGTAAAGTCTGGTCTGCTCACGTACTCTACTTTTCTACTTTGATATTTGTGTGAAATTACATCTGGAATTTAGTTTATTTTTCATACTATTTTGCGCCTTTTGTTGTTTATAAGTCGTAGAATAACACAATTCTATAGTATATATATAATAATCATTGTATTAGACTCATAAGCCTGATGCTTATTTTCGATATCTAAATATCAGTATCAGATGTCTAAATCATTTACCTTTCTGCAAAGACTACGATTTCTTTGGGAAATTGCCCCATAAATTACCAAAAGCGTGATACAAGATTGCTGGATACATAGCGTCCATACCATTCAGAAGTTTTCTGGAATGCAGTGGATCGCTTTTGCTAAGGTGTTCTTTCTGTGTCATCCCACAGTTAGGGAAGAACAAGACGAACTTTTTTGTGTGTGTGATTCAGCGAGAAGGCCAAGGAAAAATGGTTAACTACCCAAACGCTAGGTAACACGGCTAAAATATATCAAAAATATAATCTTCGTCCATGTTATCACAAGAGAATCGAGATATTATATTTAATCCAGTCGACAATCAGAATCCTGGTAATTATTGACATATATACACGTCAAGGCCTGTTCTGTGGTTAAATCACCCTCACTCCTAGAATCCTTAGCGAACGATATCTGACTAAGGATATGAAGCGCATTATCGTGATGGAAGACTCATCTAGGTGGATAAATTTTGAGCATGAAGGAATGTATCAGGTGATCCAAAATGTTCACGTACATTGTACCTTTCAGATATTGCTCTTCTAGTATATTAGAAGAGCTAAAGTGTCCGAAGAAAAAACTTCTCATTTTATCACATCATTACCAGCTTGCATTTTTGCTACTTGGCACGTTGGATCCTTTGAGTCATGTTGCTGTCCCATGCCCTGTTTCTGTTATGACTGGCACATCACACCGAGCTAAATATCAAACACATATCTGCGTATTGGATTTATGTATTTATGAATATGCATGTCCAACTAAATCAATTAAAGTTAAACTGGAGATGATTATTATGATTTTAATTTTATTACTAAAATAAAATCATAACAACAGATGATGATATCAACACTGTAGAGCAAAAGCATAAAGCTTTAAAAATTATTAGCTCATTATATCAACTGCTTCATTTCGGTTAAATTAAAATAAAACAGAATTTATTGAACTGAATTATTTATTTATTTATAAAATTGATCTTGCGCCCCTAGTGGAAAATTTGTACAAGTTGTTTTCAAAGCGAAAATAAGAAACATATTTAACAAGTAACAAATTGAAAATACGTTTACGACAGTATCATGATATTCATAATTAAAAACAAATTTTACTATTTATTCTATCTGTACTTTTCATCAGTAATATTTTATTGCATTCCGCGCACGTATGGCAGTGTTTTTAATCTTTTAAAGATACAAACTCTCGAGATGCATTAACTTTACTTTGTGTATGTGACGTCACTTATGCAGAAGATCTAGTATTAACAGTGCGTAGTAGAATGGTGCCATGTTTAAGTGCTGTTATAAATGGAAATATTGGTGGCGGAAGTTTTTATGTAGTGGAATTTCTTCATTTATATGGTAAACGTTTGAAAAGTAGATCGTTCCGGATACTTTAACATCTGTAATTATCAGTATTGAGAAGATAATATTGTATTTTAGGTATGGCTATATCGTCTGAGAATTTAGATGTTATTTTTATATTAAAGTAACTTAATGCTATTATTGCTGGTGTGGTAGGAAGGGAAGCATGTTTTATATTTAAATATAATGTCCATAATACTTCAAGTATGAGTAATATTTTAATTCAAATATTATTATAGTTGTGAGTGATATTTAAATACTGTGATTGGAATATGTTTATATGAAGAAATATACAAATGGCATTCATAAATTGCTGACGTATTATGTGGGAAGAAGAGGGATAAGCATTCTGAAATTTTAAGCTATATATTAGCTGAAATACAAAGTATAATTTGCTTTACTTTCCTGCCATACTGACAGGGAAAACACTCATCGGGACAGTTGATTTATTTTATTTTACCATGACTAAGCTAGCCACTGGAATGACATCAATTTGCCAAATTTTGTTCTAAAAAAGGCCAAGATATGGCTAACCGTCATTATATTATTGACTAAAACAATAGTAATAAACTAAAAATATAAGAAAAGGGGTATATAGGCAATGTAAATTCAAATAGTTTGTTCTGTTAACCTTCATTATTTTTTTTTAGGGGGGGGAGTGTAAAGTTCAGCTGAACACTTGCAGGCTACAAATTTATAATTGCTACTGTTTATTCCAATAACGTACTCGTATTATGAATAACGATATCGAATATTAAAATAATTAGAAAAGATGTTTAATATCCGTTTTTGTAAAATATGTATGCACCTAGAAATCTCGTTATTATTGTCTCAAGATATACTCAACTTTTCACTCTCTATGTTGAAGGTTATAGGGGTGGCGCACATGGTTAATGTCGGGTTTCTATTATTTATATTAGTATTGGCAGCTACAAACAGTCAGAAAGGTGACAAGTAAGGTACTAGTGGAGACATGAGAAATATTAAAAATAGTAGTCTGGTGCTATGGTATGATAGAGGCGAATATAAATGAGGAATATGACTGCAAATGGTCAATGCGCAGTTCGTGGAGTGAATTCGATGGAAGAAAGGATGCACATCCATTCATGTCTACACCCGAATAAATTTGATGTTGAGTCTGAAAAAATGCTGTTGAATGGAGTGAGATTAGAAGTGCGAAGTATAGGGGAATAAATTTATTAGGGAGGATGGAAGTGTGTGTATGCAGGTGCAGACACTAGAAGCAAGCGAGTGTGAGAATGAACTGAAAATGTTGAATTCAGTTTCTCAGGTAACAGATCTGAATGGGATGGCTAATACAAAGAGTAAAAGTAGTTGTGAGGTTAATACGCTTTATGTACACTACCAGAAGCAATCTTAACAAAAATATTTTATTTTATTTTTATTTTATTTATTTATTTATTTTTTTTGTATGGTTCTTCTTGACGAAAAGTTATCGGCATTAGCTAGACATGGCTGACAGAACATAATATAGTTCTTGGAACAGAATGTGAAGGGTATAGTATTTTCAAGATGGATAGATTTGCATCCATTTGTCAGAGGTGGACCTCCTGCTGAAAATAAAGGCCGACAACAGAAGCATATATAGTTGGTCAGTGCTATGTAGACCAGGAAATGCACAGGATGATGTGGATGTTGCTCATCGGAAAATAAGCTCAGAGTGGTGGCTAATTAATTATCTTGGACTTTAATTATTGCGACATAAATTGGAAGGAGGAAAGATCACATGGGCGGAAGAAAATAGAATTTATGCAGCTGCCAAGGGATGATTACCTGAGGCAACCTCAGAACTGTTCTGAGGATAATTAGATTGCTAATTATCCTCAGAACAGGTTCCATAAAATTCCACACTCTCATCCCAAGATCTATCCCGCTTCCACACCTACTGCAGTATAGTCTCGCACTAACTTCTGAATTCTGAAAGGCAAATCGCACGCCTAGCTACACGGAACGGGTACCTTTCTCTTAACCCCTTTTCTCAAATTACCACATTAATTCAATCATACTAAAAGACCATGCTTATTTTCTAATAAATCTAAACTATTCTCGTGATATTTTAAGATGTAGATTAAAACAGCAGCGGCTCAACCACACCGGATTGAGGAAATATGCCGTATTTCTACCTTTTCAAAGCCGCGTTCTATATACCTGTCTTTTACATGAGGCTTCTTCTATTCATACCACCAACTGATTACCCGGTCCTTATTCTGCAGTTAAAGTGCTTCTATCATCTGGCATTCTGGAAAGACCCGAAATTTTCTCTTATCGATGAGCTCTTTAGCACAGTCGCGAGGGCGATTTACTCATTGGTCGGATAGACCCGGGTTCTCTTCTATGATGAGAGATAACCTTATTATATGGTTGAAGGCATTTCGGCTGAAGATAGTTATTCGATGTACCACATACGTGTTAGTTTACTTCTCAAACTCAATTTTTATTCTTTTGGCCCGACAAACCACCTAGAAAATGTACACAAATGAAAACTGTAATATTCGGGCTTCAGTTACTTCGTTCGTACATGTAAACAATTCATTATTGTCTACGTTCCATCATCTTATAAAATCTAAGTTATTACTAAGATCAAATGTCCCCTTAGCAAGCTCGTGCTGAGTTGTATATAGTTTTTATTTTGGTCCTAACCTAGCCCATAAACTTCCTGAAATGTAAATCGGTTTGCGATTCTCATAGTGGCGTTATAGTTTTTCTGGCCCCTTAACTAACGACACTAGCATTTGCCCTCAAACACATGGTAAAAAAAAAAAATTCAGTTACCTTCTTAATGTAAAGATTACCCAAAATTTTTGATGCTTGGAGTTCATTCATCTTCAACTCCTAACCCTTCCCTCACCTTCAAATAGCTTTCAGCAATACGAAAATACCTTCATAATATGAGCAATTTTTTATCTTTTGCTAGTAGCATTCTATCGGGTCATTCACCTAAATTGGCAGGGAGCGGGGGACTCTAGAATTTCTTTATAGCCTCCCGTAAACTACTTTTATATTATCTTAATTTCTCATTCCGCTGTGCATATTCGCCGCTCTTCTAGTGCGTACTTTATTCTCTTCACGTAACTTCTCATTTTAAAAATAGCGATTTTGGTCACGTAAAAGTTAGCGAAATGTCGAAAATTAGCAGTCTCTGTAGTTTTCGTAGGTATAAAATTTACCACGATAGCCAGTTTCTGTTAGACGATTCTTTTACCAACTGTTTGTTTATTGGTTCCTCTAGGTGCGGTGCGTATTTATTGCTTCATTGTACTATCATGGAACAGCAGCAGGTTTGTGACTCAGATGGTCAGTGTAGAAATGCGAAGTTCAAAGGCACTGTTTTGTACTACAAACCCAAATGAAATGAAACTTTGTATTTCGAAAGTTTCTTTGGAAATATGCATAAATAGCCAATTGTCTAGGCTTCTGACAAAGTATTAGTCAAGTAACTTTTTTAATCAACTTAAACTTTTGTAAGTAATAGTTTACCCAGTTTAATCGCATGTGCTTCCTAGTTGCGGTTGTAAACATAGTGAAAGCACCATGAGCTGCAATCTGTCCCCGTTTCCTATCCCAGTTTCTTAGCGGGCTACATTTGATAGCAGGATCAGCATATTAGTGACCACCTTTTTAGGGAAATCGTTTATTCCCATTAACTTCGAATGCATGTATATATAAATAAGCGACTCTATAAGTTTGCTTAGTATTTTATTAATACTGATGAACAACACATGAGATGAGGTTCTTTCGAACTGCTCACAAAGAATGAACATCTGTACTTCGGTAAACACTAAAGAAATGAAAATTGAGCACATATCTTGGAATTTTTTCAGTCATTAGAATGAGTGGGTGATGGCAGCTAACTTAATGCGTATACGTTGTAGGGAGAGGTCGTTGAAAAGTAGCTGGGAAGACTGGCTTGACTTGGTCATTGGCTGGAGAACGGAGAGGACTGGCAATTGGCGTGTAATGCGACGTGGTAGGAAGTCCATTTTGGCTCGGCAGGAAGTGTCTCCCAAGTTCGACCTGGCGAAGAGGAGCAAATTGAGGGGCGATTGGATAATACGCAGGAAGTGGTGCGTAAAGAGCTGCAGGATTGTGTCCATTTCCTAGAGCGTAAGGTACATAAGGATAGTTTACCGCTTCAGGAACATAAAGCGCCTGACGGTGGGCACCATAGGTATCTCTAGGCTCGGATACTCCTCTGTACTGCGACCCCTGTCCAATTTGGTGAGTAGGTATTGCATTCACCGGATTACTTCTGATGGCAGTTTGGGAAGCATGCGCAGTTGGATTGGTCTAGAAAAGACATTTAAGCGCCATTAGGAAATATCTGGTTACCAATTCACATACATCAAATATAAACAATTTAACAATAAAATTGAGTCAGTGGTACTAGTTCAACACATAGTGGTGCTAACATCTATAGTGAAAGAGACGTACGTTTGGTTGTTTCTGATTCGGCTGTTAATTTTTCGGTTGTTTCTGTTCGCCTTTTAAATGTTTTATTGTGACCGTTTTGACAGGTCTGAACTCTGAAAGGATATTGACCTGAGTCAAATTTTTTTTTTTTTTTTTTTTTTTTTTTGCTAAACATGGAAATGCAATTGTCCTCCAATTCTTGAAATTTTATGATCTACGTTTCATTATCCGAATATCCTTAGCTATATTAAACAAAATTTTTGTTTAAATATTTTCTAATTCGACCTGGATTCGAACCGCAGGAGTTTGTCGTATCGCCTGAGTGAATCGCCCAAGTAAGCTTTAAAAAGGTGTAGAACTCCTCATACGCATAATAGAATCGAAAAAGTACAAAAGGTGAAGGGTATTTGAGCTTAATGTGGATTTGTCTCTCTACGCAGAACAGTTAGGCGATATAATACTATTTGTGCCATATTCAGATAAGAATAACGTAATATAGAACACTAAACATAGAAAAAAAATCTGTAATTATGATCCTCGAGATAACGCTGAACGAGTACGTTCATTTTCCATCCTTAAAAAACCCCCAAAGAACTGCCTCTTGTGCGAAGAAATTCGTATCAAGGTGCAATAAAAATTTGTATTTTTATTGTCTCCTGAAATGTATAAAATAGCTAAAACTAACGAACGAAATATAGAAATTAGTGTATAGAAATTAGAGGATATTACGAAGGTTCAAATAAGTGTCAATACTTACCAATGGGAGTCCTCTGAAGGGGCTTGTGAAAGCTCTGTTGAGTAAAGCTGCTTCATTCGCAGCGGGATATTCTCTTATTACTCCTGGAGAACCAGCAATGGATGGCCGATCCTTGATTTCTGGATTGCTGGGATTGTTGCGCAGGGAGGTTGCCACTGTGATTGAGGCAAGACACAAGACTAGAATCTGTAAAGAAAGTATGCTTCACTGAAAACTGTTGATTGTTTACGATGCAGAGATGAAAAAATGAAGCAAATTAGATGCTGAACTTATAACATCTACCCGAGATTTCGTACTCATGAAAATAATGTGGAATAGAACAAACCTTCCGAAGTTCAAAGACTTGCTATTTCAGAATAGGTTAGCAAGCATAAAATATTCGTACCTGAGAAATCATGGCTTCGTACTGAAGGTATGTTGACGTTCTAATGGCTGATCAGCTCCTACGGACACAGCAGAAAAGACCATATCTTTTATATACGCTTCCTCGATAGCCTACTTAATACCTTTCTCGCCCTTCCGATGTGCGATTCACTCGGGAATCTGTCATAGATGCCCCCCAGGGAAGGACTAGTACGACTGTTCTGGACGGGGGTACACGCAGTGTTTGAATTATGATGGATATTGCTCCGAAGCGAAAACGCGGAAGAAGTTTTAAATATCAAATCGGGCCGTAGTATGACAGGGAATATAACATCACAGTCAATTAGCACTACCCACAGCCATAACTAACGGTCTGTGTGTTGGTATTGCGGTCACTTGACGATATAAAACAGCTAATGGAATGGAATGCTCCGGTCACGTTTGTGGAACCCACGTGATGTTCATACCAATGCACTATCTGTCAAATGTCTAGTTGTGCTACACCTTTCACCACACGTTCTTATGAGCGAGTTCCACGTTTTCGCACTGTATGTTGTCCTTAATTGTGATATTGTGCAATATTTATTCATAAATTTCTGGATTGACAAGGCTTAAGCCTAAAAATAATAAATATTTTAATAATAATAAAAAATAAATCGTGATCAAAATCTCGAAGTCAATTTATTAGTAAAATATTTTGATTGGGCTCCAAGAACCAAAAAAAGGACAAATTGTGAAACTTACCTTTTGCTTGAATGGCTTTAGTTTACGAGGCATGCCGTGTAACTACATCATATTCTATTATCATTTATTTTGTCCATGAGTGGACAACGGTTAGATAATCCTAAAACTTGTTCTTGAGACAAAATATGGAACTTTTCAATCCACTTCAGAATCCCGAAGTGGATTGAGCGGTGGTCTTCCATCGGGAGATGAAATTCGTCTGTCACCGTAAACTTCATAAACATCCATATCGCGTTGGATGTTTGTAATCGTTTAAACTGCATAAGTCCAGAAACTGATCTCCCTTTCTCAGTTAGAATTTGTACCCTGGAGAGAGACTACTTCGCAACACAGCTGTCGGTTCATAATCTGTTTTATATTGATATGTCTGATCACATCCAATGCTGTCAATTCTTTCCCTTCATTCGTCTTCCTTTTCAGAACACACCAAATTCCACCTTTTTTTTTTTTTTTTTTTTTTCCCCAACTACTGCATTCATATTAATGATGAACGTTGCATATTTGCTTTGTTTATTTGGGTATAATTATGTGCTGTAGTTACGGACTAAAACTAATGGTTGATGCTTTAAAATTTAACCAACCACACGATTGAGTAATACATGTACTCCTAATTTATCTTTGTGTGTTCCTGCTTGATCATATTTAACTTGATATTATTAATAAGCATCGGAGCGTGGCATTTCCTAGTCGCGAAAGCAGGAGTTTATGGAATAATATCTCAAAGAAAAGTTTTATCGACAAATTCTCCGGTTAACATTGAAATATCGCAGTTCTTTATCGTTTCTAATGATGTACAGAAACCGTAATTCGTTCCTTCAGCCCAATATTTATTGATATCACGCAATTATCTCAAGTCGCAGCAACTCTTGTAAAGTAGGCGAAAGAATAAATCTGGACATTTACTATTCCAGGTAAGAAATAGGTTGATTCCATTTCCGTGTAGGATACGATGAGTTTTTATGGGCTTTGCACTTGAAAGTGGATTATCTCGAGTTTCCTGTTTGAAACTTGGGTGTTTAGAGTGATTGTAACAAGCAAATTCATCAGAAGAGCACGCAGTCGACTGTCATGCACTGGTTCTGTGCAGTGCTCATTCTTTTGATTGCAATGTTGATCAAACTGCAACATCGCTTCCACGTATTTCATTCAAAATGATTTCTTTGTTTACCAAAATTGATGGATAGGTTACAGAAGTATTTTATGGCGCAAGATACCTTTTTTTTTGTTTTTACTCTATTTTGAAACTTCAGTTGTCTTTTTTTTTTTTTAGTGATTCAAACAATCGATTCGTTTTGATTCCACATTTTAATACATTTCTGCTAAATTGAATTTGTATTAAATTATTACATTTTCATTTTAATACGTTTTGACTGCTTTTATATGAAAATATCCATTAAATAAATTTTCGTTGCCAGTAAACATTTCGATTTCCTAAATTGCATTAATGTGTTTGCCAGAATGAGTCGGAATGAGCATTACTGCTCTATTTACTACTAGAAAACTTGGTCACGACATTTGGTATATAAAATTACTCACTAAACATTCTTCTTTGTGAATAGAGTAAATCATTAAATATTGTTATTTTTTTTAAATAAATCCCATGATATATATTCATGCGGCACATTTTTGTGTTTTCATTTGACCCAACAGATGGTAATCAATATCAGATCACTTAATACTGATCGAAAACACCTGAAATAAAAGTAAATAATTATTTCTTGACTGAAGCATTTAGGACACGATCGTGTCCTATTGCGTTGATTCGCTACCTACTGGGAATGTGTAAATCGCTTTGTGCCAACATCCCGCTGCTTTCCGGATGTGCGATTTCATCGTCACGAGCCACATATGGCGAAAATGCCAAAGGCTTGTGGCGAATTGGTACGATTTGGATGAAATATGGAGGGGCGACTAGATGTGTGCTGTCTAATTCTCTGGCGAATTTTTCTTTTAATTTAATTTGAACTAAACAATGGAAACTATCATTAGTGACAGCGTTAAATGTGGTTTTATTTCGTTAGTAATTCACAGCAGTTTACATTTTCATGTAATTTTTATATTTATGCATACAAATGTAATCCTCATTGCAACTGTTACTATCTTTTGATATTCACTCATAAATAAATATAACCTCTATCAAAAAAAAAGTGTGGAAAATGAACCAGAATTTTGGTTAGACCACTGTAGTCTAATACTAGCATCGTTTGCACTCAACTTGCTCTGCACAGAAGATCGCTTACACAGTATTTCTTTCCATAAATAACAAGGGTGTCGGTATAGCCCTGTGGAAATGACGTTTGCTTCCACATTGCTAGAAAGACCTTCATAGGTTCGTTTCTAGTTCCTGACTAGAGGAACCTTTTTTTTTTTTTTTTTTTTTGACCGCTTTCGGAGTTAGTCAGTCTTTACTTCGACAGCACCGACAAGCAGGAATTTTAGCTTTACTTCACACACACACACACATAAAAAAAAGACCGTAGAACCCACACACAGACAAAAATACGAGTGTTATGGTTTAGGGACACGAGATGACGGCGGTTGTCTGCTGTATTCAATCTCCTGATTGCCTTGGTTCATTCATAGTTTAGAGCTCGCTCTCGGCGAAGAATGAAAATCTATTTTCTCCTGCACTCAGAGTCGGGGCTAAATGAGGAAAGGGTAACAGATTTTCATCCTCCTTCCTCTGTCCCCAAAGGCGTTAGATATTTAAGAGTATAATGTTCTATTAATGCTTTTTATAGTTCTACTTCCATTAGGCCTTTTCAATATTTTCTTGTTTTGATTAAAGACTTCTTAAGTAAGCTCTCCAGTGTGGAGGTTAGCAATTATGGTATGCCATTGTCCGAGCCTCTGCCATTCTTTTGATCTCATAATAGCTCTTATTACCCATCCAATTCTTTATATCCTCAACAAGTTCTTGGTTTACCAGGAGATCTTCTTCCCTCTAATTTTCCCTCCAGTACGTCTAGAGACGTTTTCCTGCTGATTCTCTTTATAGGTGTCCTGCTATCTTGCACTTTCTCTTTATAAGGTCTTCCATGAGTGCTCTTTTGGTTCGCATTAACTTCGATACCTTTTTTTTTTTTCCCTCGTTCCTTCAGTGCTGTTCTATAGCACACATCTCAAAGGCCTGCAATTTCCTGATTATGGATTTTGTATATGTCCACGTCTCACATTCATAATTCAATGTGGACCATACAGGATTTTATTATTCTTATTTTAGTCTGTTTATTTATTCTAGAGGTCATTAGTAATTTATTATTCCAAAATGCTTCTTTTGCCTTATCTATTCTTCATTTTATATCCATAACTGTTGTTTCATCTTCTGTAATCATTCTATCTATCTCTCCCTCCTTTCCATGTGTTACAGACTGGTTGGGTCTCCTCCTAATGAGGAGTTACGGCGAAATAATGCAGCCTGTATTATGGAGGTATTCATGACTGTAGTGCGTGTGTGTTCACGGGGCCGCATTGCCTGCTTGCGGAATGAAAAAACCCCCAGCTAAACTGGGGGAGGGGAACCCTACTGCCCGCGCCCAAGACCGGCTAACTTGGCATTGGTATCGAACCTAGGACAGTCCTTTCCCCAGGCATATGGTTGCGAAGCGCACAGCCACTACGCTAACCGTGCGAACCTGTAATTATTACTCCTAAATAATTATAAGCCTTTACATTTTTGAACGTATCCTGGTGATACTCCGAAATTTTGTGTTTTGTTACTTATTACCATATACTTGATTTTTGCTGTATTTAATACTAAGCCATAATTCTGACTTTTAAATTAATATTTCAACCGTATTTTGTAACTCTATTTTTGATTTTGCTATGAACATCAAATCGTCAGCAAATCTAATATCGTTAATTCTAATGCCATTTATTTTTATTCCCATTTCAATTTCTTCATATTCTTTCATTATCATTTCACTGTGTGTATTGAAAAGTAAATGGGATATTATACACCCTTGTCTCTCCTCTTTTAATATGTACTGTTTCATTATTAATGTCGTTTATAATTTGTTTCCAGTATAATTCTGTTGTTGTTATTATTATTAAACATTTATTTTCTAATATTTTTAATGGTGAATTTAACCTTTAGACAGTTCTGTTTTACAGTACTGAACAAAATAATATCTGACGACTTCACTGAATAAGGGGACATTCGCCCCTGAGTTGGAAAGACAAATTCAACTCTTCTCGGATATCTGATGCGTTTTTTTTTTTAAATTATTATGACTTCATTTCAGCTGAATGGAGCAGCTAGTCTCATACAGATGTAGCAAGAATATCTTTCGGTCATCAATTCCGGGGGTTTTTTGTTTTGTTTTTTTTATCCGCAAAACCTGCCAAGAATTTACGGAATTAATAGACTTGTACATTAGCAACACCGCCTTCGTTACTTCTGCAATAATTTGAAATAACCTAAGTACGTTTTTTGAATAAAAATTCAACGCCTCCACAGCAAATGATTATCACAATCGTAGATTACACATCTTTGCAAATGTGAGCATTCCAATATTGTGCAAATGCATCTTACTCAAACTGTGATTTGCTTGGCTTTTGTCTGCCACACTTATCTTTATATATACCGACGTAGCGATTTCCCTTTTTTTTTTTTTTATAAATATTACCACGCATCTTAAATTCATTTTAAAAATCGTATTATTAAAAGCTTGTTTCCACGAAGCACCCAAAGTGATAGTGTTGTAAAATAAGTCTCATTTCTAAAATTTAGAACTTCTGCCTCAAATTGAAATGGGAGATGAATTTCAACTGATGTGAGGGCATCACCTGCTTTTTTTTTGAAGGCATGAAGTTGCTCGAAAAAATTTCTAAGTTTAGTCTCTAGAGCAGGGTTTCCGGACTATGGAAAATTTTTACAAAAAATAATTTCGCATGTTGACGGCTAGGAAAACATCCACATGATTCCCATTCGCACAATTAGTAAACCTGTTGTACAATGGGTGGACCAAATTCTATAATCCGGAAATACCACTCTCCGTGAAATATATATCCCACCTAACGACTTTCGCAAGCATCAGTACTTAATGGGATCTGAACCCCCGGCCTATTCGTTGTGGAGAGAAAGCACTATCCACCTGGCCAACAGGCCGGCAAATGAACAGATTTAATTTCCTAATCACAGTTCATTTCAACATGCGAAACCTTAAAGCCAAGAATATATCTTCCGTGTGCGTCATCGCATCCACCACGTGCCGAAACATCAGCTGTCTTATCCCGAAGTCAAACTCTAAATTCATAATTCAAATACGTTGTGGTTCAACATCAGCTGACTTCCTTTTTGCTTATCCGAGGCGCGGCATTCGTGATAGATGAGAGAGCCGCAATATATCCAAGTAGGAGTATGGAAAATTCTTCGAACAGGAGAGATGATAACATCAAAAGGTGGAGTTGTGAGCATATGGCTTACGACTTGGGCAGGCGAGTTCTGTATTTTGTCTGAATACAGATTAATCTACGGATAAGAATGCATTCAATGCACGTTTATCTTTTCTCTCAGCTTGTGATGTGACATGTGAAGCGTGATTTGATTTCGTGGTTTGTCATGTCTTGTTTTCATCATTTTTTTAAATATATAATTATTTCCATTTTGATGTTGTTTAAGGGAAATTTGGTTTTCTAGTATTAAAACAAATCGGCGAGTTATTGTTTAACAGGTTACTATTTTTCATCATTTTTCAGAGAGTTAGGAGAAAGCGCTTGCTCCCAGCTGAATTCTCTTCAGGTCGCCAATTAACCCACTTACTCGCTTCTGTTCTTGTACCATTGACCTGGCATGGCGAAAGAGGAGTCTTGCCTCGCCCTCTTCGGAAATATTCGAGGCGGAAGAGAGGATAATATACATTCGATTTGCTGATATTGAAAGATAGGGATGAAATGAGTTGACATTACTAGAATGATTACCGTATTTTGTACTGCACAATTTTTACTTATTGCAAACCACGTGTTTCAGAATTCTATTAATGTGTGCTAATTCATCTTTCAGCAACTTAGGGGAAGAGGAGTTGACTAGCAACGTGTTCAAGGAATCATGCAAGCCAGATGGACTCGGGGTCCTTCCCCACCGGATCGTCCTCCCCTTCCATTACCACCTGCACGTTCGCGTTCTTCGGAGAAGCTGAATGTTAGTCGTGATCCTCTGCATCTGCCACCCAATCCATTCCAGGAGTTTTTGCGGCATAATCCTTTAAACAGAAAACCCCGAAATCCTTCTCCCGGGTTTAATCTTTTGCACGATGCAGGAATTCCGCCAAGCTATCGCTACGTGCCTGGTTCGTCGAAATCCATCAGTGGGACAACAGCTCGAACACACTTTCAGTCCTCTGCAGGCCCCTTGCTAAAACGGCAGTCAAGATCTTCCGGTTCGCTGACGGCAGAATCCAGAAAGCAAACAAGCGAAGATCCGTCACTCTGTGCTCAGGGGCCAAAGGGAGTTGATGTCCCTTCAGATCTTGGGGACGGTACGAATAAAATGAAACTGTACAGCGAACTCCCGCGGAAAGTCTTGGTCGACGCAGGAGTTCAAACCAGTTCGCGTGGTTTTCCTCAGCGAGTAGAAGTAGCCACAAATACTTCGTTTCGTTGTGTTCGGAAGAAGTGCCAAAGGATACGCAACTACCGGCTGTTGAGGAACACGTACGTGAGTAAAATTCGCAGGATAATAAAACGTAAGAAGAGCAGATCACTGACCTCTGTTCAAACTCAAACTGATAATGGGGATATCTGGGGTAGTTCTTGTACTGTTGATAAGGAAAGAGAATCATCGCACAGCCCTGAAGTCTTCTTCTTCGAAGATGCACTTGAGATGTTGCCTGATAATACCTCTTATGGAAAAGACATACCTCTTCTTTCAAATATTTCTTCTGACTGCAAGAAAACGAACCGCAGCCTTTCTACTTCCTACGACGAAGTGGACGAGATGAATCTTTATTGTGATACAGAAAGTGTCCAAGATCTGTTTTCACCTGAAGATGACGCACAGAACGAAGAGGAGGAACTATTTCTGCACGAGTTTGGTGACTCTTCTAAAGTGGTTTTGCTTTCCTCCAGTGACCTCGAACTTGGAACTAGGAGGAACTTTTTATTTGGATATCTGGCGCATTATGGTAGAAGAATGTGGTTACTCATGAAGCAGATCAAGCAGTTCAACTGTTTCGAATAGTCCACTGAGTGAAGTTCTGTGTTGGTTTGATGTTTGCATTGTGAAAGTGTAGCTTCTGTATTGGAGCTTTTTTTAAAATTGACATGTATTATATTTAATAAAGTTTTTCTTTATGGGCTGAGAGGCTCTTGGGATCTGAAGTATAAATGGATATTTCCGTAATACGTTACACACAAACAAAAATGCGGGGATGGTTTAATATTTCACCAGGTCTGTGTGAATTTGAATTTTCTTTTGTTTGGGATCCAGGAACGCCGTTCGGAGATATGTAGACTGATAGTAAATACACATCCTATAATTTGCAGAACTATTAGCTTAAGAACAGATCTTAAAATTTTAAGTCAGTTTCAGTTAGAAATATGAATGTGATATTTTTCCTGGCAACTCTCCTTTTACGTCCACAGTTCGTTCTTTTCGCAACGAACAAAGCGAGTCGGTGAATTTTTGGTCTTCAGAAGAAGAAGAATGCATGGCATTAAAGTAGTTCTACGTGTCAACCATAGAGAAGTCTCTGTATTGGTCTCTACGGACACCGGAAAAAAAGTATGTAAATATGGTATTGGAAATCGAAATCTTAGATCGTACTCACCAAAATAAACCCTCTGTTTTGTTCAATAATGTATCTCAACCAAATCGCTCACAGAATTGAAATCAAACAGAAATAAAAAGTGAACAGTCAATAAATATAATATTATATTATACCGTTTTGTAACCTGCCAAGGATTAAGGTGCCATCTATAGGTCTTCTTCTGCAGCTTGTCCCACTTAAGTAGGGTCGTTGTTTTTAGTGAGTCTCCTCCACAACCTCCTGTCTTGTGCTGTCACCACATTCAAGTTCTTCATCCTCAAGTCCTCCTCCACCAGCTTTCTCCATCTCTTCTTTGGCCGCCGCGCTTCCTTCTCCCGTGCACATCCATCTGCATGACCATTCTCCACATACTCGTCCTGCCTCCTCATCACATGACCAAACCATCTCAACCTTGCTTCCTGTATCTTCGTTCCTAAATTCGTACCTTTTACCGTTCCCCCTCACATAGTCATTTCTACGATCCTTTCTAGTCACACCGCACATCCACATAAGCATTCTCATCATCTGCTACCTCCATCCTGCTGATATATTTTTCATCAGGGCCACAGCTTCCATAGCATAAGTCATAGCTGGTCTCCCTACTGTCCTGTAGATTTTGCCTTTTTTAGATTGAGCGGCACCCTTTTATTTCATAGCACTCCAGCCCTCTCTCTCTCCCTCCAGTTCCTTCATCCCGCTTGTATCCTACGCATCCCACTTCCTTCTCAGCCTCTCCATCCTCTTTCACTGTTGAATTTAAGTATCTAAAGTCACTGACCTTCCTGATGACATTTCCTTCCAGCTCCAGATCTGTCTCCTGTCTGGCATCCACTTTACAACATATACTCTGTCTTACTTCTGCTCGGTCTCATACCTCTCTCTTTCAGTACTTTCCTCCATCGTTCCAGTTTAGCTGCCACTTCTTCTCTTGATTCTGCACACAGCACGATGTCAACCGCATACAACATAGTCCAAGGCACGTCTTCTCTCACCTCCTCCGTCACTACCTCCATCTGAATATTAAACAGGAATTGACTTTATATTGACCCTTGATGCAAGCCAAATGTCACTTGAAAACTTTCTTTCCCAGACAGGTCCAAACTCTTGTTTTCACATTTTTGTACATCTCCTGCACCAACCCGACATATTTCTCCGGTACCTTCTCCCTCAGACAACTCGAGACCTTGCCTTGGCACTCTATCGTACGCTTCCTCCAGATCAATAAATACTAGATGTGGTTCCCGCTATTTCTCTCGAAACTTTTCCACCTGCCTTAACCCAAAGATAGCACCTATCGTCGATCGACCAGGCATGAAGCTAAATTCTCCTTTGCAATCTCCACCTCCTTTCTCACTCTTCATCAAGAACTCTTCCTAAGATTTTCATTGTGCGGGACATCAACTTTATTTCTCTGTAATTCTCAGTCTTGTGCATCCCTTTTTACCCTTGTAGATGAGGACAAGAGTATTTTCCCTCCTCTCCTCGTGTATATTTTCCTGTTGGCAAACTTTTATGAACAGGTCCAACAGCAAGTCAATTCCCTTTTTCCCCCAGTGCCTTCCATGCCTTCACTGGGATTCTGTCATGGGCCACCGATTTTCCATTCTTCATCCTCTTTATGACCTCCTTCACTTCCACTCTACTGGTGTTCTGCACCATCCCCTCATAAGGCTGACCATCTCTGTGAGCCCTCGCATTTTCATCATTCAAAAGTCCTTCAAAGTATATTCTCCATCTGTTTCGTATATCCACATCCCTCCTTAATACTCTTCCTCCAGAGTCTCGGATCTGCCTCGCATGTAAGATGTCCTTTGATTCATTATTTCTACATTTTGCCAATCGATAAATTTTTCTGTACTTTTTGTTTCTAATTGATCACAAAGATCTTGATATGCCTTCGCCTGCGCAACGACTCTCTCGGCTTCTCGCTTTCTCTCTCTCTCTCTCTCTCTCTCTCTGTATTCCTCTTCCACTCTAGACTCGTCCCGCTTCTGCTTTGCCTTCCTCTTAGCCGTCACTGCTTCTTGTACATTATTATTCCACCACCAACCCTCCTTCTGCTCTCTAATCTTTCCAGATGTTTCACCAAGCACCTCGATTGCACAGCTCAGAATTGCTTTTGAATTATGTCTCCACCAATCTTGTACATTTTCTAATCCATCCGAAATCCTCTAACACCCTCTCCCTCGAACGGTTACTCACACTCTCTTCTTTTAAGCGAAACCACTTAATTGTCATTATTCCAATGGTTTTCCAAGGTTCTTATCTTCGACCTTATTTTAAAGTCTGCGCACAGCAGACGGTGTTGCTGCGCCACTTGATCTGTTGGGATTACCTTACAATTTGTTACTTCCTTAAGATGTTTTCTTTTAGTCAAAATGTAGTCAGTTTTTGAACTGTTGTTACCACTTCTAAATGTTATCAAATGTTCTTCCCTCTTGCAGAAAAAGGAGTTCACAATTGCCAGAACAGATCAACCGCGAAGTCGACAATCCTCTCCTTCCTGGTTCATCATTCCCACTCCATGGCCGCCATGCATCCTTTCACAGTCCCTATTCTGCCTTTCTATGTATCCGTTCAAGTCTCCTCCGACAATCACCATCTCGTTTTCTTCTAGTTCCCTCATTTCTTCATCTAGCAGGTGCCATCTACAGGTCATTTTCATTAAACTGATTTACAAACGTTCAACAGAATCGATTGATCTCTTGGGGAAAAAATTCCTCTGAGCATATCATAAAGCAATCAAAGAATAGGCTTCAGTGAATAAAATGACTTAAGAGTTTAATAACCCCAATAGAGCTTGGTAATCCTCACCTCTTTGTTCATAAACTTTGCCCACATAGAATACAAGGAATGTACCCGTAGAATTCAACGGTTTCGGCACTCTATTCTAAATATTTTAATTAGGCACATTTAATATAATTAAGTATTTAGAATAACCACTCGGTTATATTTATTTAGATTGTTCTCGCATCAGGTGAATTTCATCACGCCTTTCATGTGAACAGTAAATATGAACATTAAGTGTGGACTATGGGGGGGGGAGGCTTAAGGATAATCTAAAAGGATTAATAAATCCGAAATGATAAGTTTGATTTTCAAGAATATTCAGAGTAACTTTTTATGTTAGAGCTAGTGCGTAGATTTGTGGTATATGTACCATGCACTTAAGGAGAGCACGTGATTGTCGCCACACAGTCTGCGTATTTGGTTGAAATGTTATTTGTTACATAAGTTTGTACGTGTCACTTAAACTCACCCAACCTTAATGCACTGAGGTTATTTTGAGAATTATAACACTTCCTCTTGGTTTCGATGCGTAATTCGCAATTGACACACATCATTTTATAGAAAAGTAGAGCGCCAATATTCGACCCGAGTGCGTTCCCGGAAAAAGGTGGTCGTATCTTGAGGCTGGTTTTTCCATAGAGTAATACCTTATGAAGGAGGGATGAGTTCTTGACTAAACCAGTAAAATAATGTGATTTGATAATATACTATTTGCATTTAATAATGCGCTTAAAATTAAATAGCTCTTATAATACCTGAGTTTTAAACTGTGTGCAAAGGATCTCTATAGTGTGTTAGCAAAATATGGATGGAAGCAATGAGACATAGCCTTCGCTTCTCAGTTATTGTAGCGTCAGTTCATGGCAATGATCCGATGCTAATTGCATCCGTCGATGCGTGTGTGCGCGCCTGCGCGTCCTTCTCTTAAGAAGCAACGTTAGTATGAAAGAGTGGTTTTTGTAATGCTTCAATTAGCCACTACTAAACGCACATCTTTGTAGATACTATTCTTAAACTGTTTACTTGAATCTGTAAAAATGAGCGGAAAAGAATGTTCTCGATTATGTAAATACAGTGAGAACATTTCGCTGTACATTGGGTTCTGCGTTTAGATCCCTTCCCCTGCTTTCCAAGTTTGCATTTTGGAGAAGAGTTGAAACGTATAACTGTCGAATAAATTGATCGAATTTTGTTATTTCGTGGCGTCTGATTTCTAAAGACTTTGTGCCTCTGCACTTTGAATCCTTACATATATAGACCCATCTTCTAAAACTTCCTCCTAGGGATACGAACCAATATTAGAGCACATAAGTTCGTACGTTTTTTCGATTAGATACAACGATTAAAGTTTGTCAAGAATTGAGTACAATAAATTTCAGTAAAGATACCAAATTTCACCAAAATTGGTCCTTTCGGGATTTTTTCTGAGTATAGATAATTTATTAAGAAAGCGGATTTAAAGTCGATGCCTTTTAAATTTCAATGAATGCAGATGAAAGAAGTGAATTGGCAGTCGTAATATTTCCTATTCGATGCCACGATTTAGTGTGAAAGATTTTAAATATACTATCTAGAGAGTATCTACAGGTTCTATGGTGGGTGCATAGTTAGGTTTAATAATAAGATAACTGGTCATCTATAGAGGCAATTTCAAGTTAATATGCCACTAAAGAAAAAAAAAAAACGCGATAAACATTTGGCCCCAAACATTTTAACTGGATATGTGCAAAATCTTACTTAAGCAGAGCATTTTCCACTATATCTCAATTTTCAAAAATATATTTTGACGGCCGCCATTTCAATAAGGCTCAAAGTAAGATTGTGTAAGGAGCTTTTAAAATACAGAGCATGTTTTCTAAGGCTGTGCTATTGTGGTTAGAGTGGTTTCCAATCACTCATTTATCATCGCTATTGCAAAATCAGGAAACGATGGCTATTTATTACGTTAACTGATGGATTGCATTGAGTTACGCTTTAATTACACCCTCCAGAGAAATTTCCTTTATAAATTCCAAGTTTCTTAGTTTCTCTCTCCTCTGAAATCATGTGGCACGGCCTTTGACCAGCGTTGCTATTCGCTACGCTGTACTGACACAAATGACCTTACTTTATATCCTTGTGCCAACAGAGAACGCCATGAGTTCACAGAAAGGTCTTTCGTGTTACCTGCTGTCTGTTGACTAACGAATAGAATCAGACTATGAAAATGTTAAGAAACCGATTGTACGGGGTTTTGTATCGCTGCTTGCCAAGAACACAAAGAAATCACAAGGAACTTATCTTTTCGTGTTTTAAAAAAAAAAAAAAAAAAAAAAAAGCAGTTACCATAGCAACGCAGCGCACTTAAAAGTAAGACGCAATATTTTACTGTGTGGGAAACGAATAAAGAACCGAGAGCTATCTGGAATGAAAATCTCATAGGAAGTTAATAAATTAATGGTTAAATAATACTTAAACGGTCGCCATCTTGTGATCCTAAACACTTACTCTCGTAAAACGTACTTTCTTGTAAGCTAAGGAATGTGTGTGTGCTAGAAATGTATTAGGTTATCTACTCCGACTGGGGAATAAATTTCGTGATTGTCATTTAAGGTTTGTTTTGGATTGGGTTGATGCAACTACGCCGCAATGTGAATATTCTTTATTTAACCAAATATTTTCTCCATTAGTGCACTTCCTCAATAGCCCACTTATGAGTACATGGCGAGATTTTTCCTTGAGTTGGAAAGACTCGAACCCCGTCTCGGACTAGAGTAAGTTTTAGGGAGTTGGTCGGTTTTGTATGTTGAAGGATTTTTCTGCCCAGAAATCCACTTATTTCACATCCTACAATTTTTTTTGTTTACGCTTAACATGCAGGATTAAAAAATGTTTTCCCCCTGGTGGATTTATGTCAACCACCCGAAGAACACGCAACTTAAGGCATAATGACCTTTTCAAGTAGGCTTACTTGGTTCGAACGTAACTAAGTGATCCCAATTCTTCTTCAGTTTCTGTTGTGGGGGGGTAAACCTAGATTTGCCTCTTCAGACCTCATGTCTTTATGAGATGTTTAAGGAGATTCATGCACTGTTATTTTTCTGAATAAACACATGATAGTTTTATACCGCATACAAACGTGAAAAACCACACTAAGCAGTTAGTGTTTAAGTATAAATTGCTATCAGCAACATAGTTTTAAAAACGTAACAACAACCCCGGATACACCTCATTAATATTAATATACTACTAATGAGGTGTATCCGGGGTTGAAATTATTAGTAATATTAATACTATTAATATTAATTATTAATATACGTCTCATGACTATCGCTATCACAGCGATAGTCATGACACCTTCAAGGTAAAGGTGCACTGGTCTATTGTTCTTTAGAGGGATGGAGAGCTTACTTAATCATGTTAAGTACAGCCGTTAGTTACTTTTGTTTCTTTCTCGCTTATGACACTCAGTGAATTATGTCTCTTATATGTATTTATTTGTATGGAGTTTCCTCCCTTTTATCGCTTGTCTCTATTGGGATGAGTTGAGCCTCCTCATTGGGGGTGGGGGCGAGTATTTTTGACTTTAGATCTGTGTTCACGGGGCTGGTTTTCCTGTTCTGACGGATGAAAAACTCCAGTTTCCGGGTGAAAAAATCCTCTACCGCCGTATGAGACTGGCTAACTTTACTCGAAAGAGACCAGATAAAGGTTCCTCACGTCATAGATGGAAATCGAACGCAGGTCTTTCCGACCAAAGGGCTTTGTCTACTACGGAGGCTCTCCTAATTATTAATCTACACAGACTAATCCAAGGGGTAGAAAGGATTAATGAATTTTAGTGTAGCCAAAACCCAAGCTCCTTTGCATATTCTTGGATATCTTTCTATCCTTGAATAGAAACATCTCTTTGTATCTTTAGTTGGCGAGCTTCTTTGAAGATTGCCAACTTCTCCTTTAGTTGTATGGTATATATTCTGGTTTTGATCCCCCATCTTACTCTACTAAGCAACAACTTATAATAGGTGTCTTATATCAATTTCTTTGTTGTTATAGAATAAATTAACATGTATATTAAGTACTACTGCTAGAATACGTGGTTTTCAGCAACTTTTTTAGTATAACAAAAACACACAGTATAGAAACAAATGGAATTCTGCAAGCAGTTAAACTAATTTATTTTAACAATTATTGAATACATTTGCTGAAGAAAAAGGATTTAGAATTTAACTAAAAGAAAAAACATTACGTGGTCACAGTAATTAAAACTTGGATCGTTTTAATCTTCAAACTTTCGTAAGCATCCAGTAAGAAGTGAAGCATGAAAAACGCGTCTCAGTCCTTTAAGGACAGATCCGACAAAAGGAAGTTTTTTCTTGTAACTAAAACCGCCATGTTCGCTAGAAAGAAGAAAGGGCAAATGGTCCAAGGCTGAATAAGAGGAAATTTCTATGTATTCTTTCAGTGGATCATATTTCGTTTCTGGGATGTTGTCCGGAGTTGCGACAGTCCCTGGAATAATGAATTCAGTCATTTCACGCTTCCCTGAAAGAAGACTCTTGTCTTCTTCGATTGTATTATGATTTTTTATCTTAGAATATCCTATAAGTTTACCTTCAGACGTTGGAGTACTGGGTTCAACAGTTTCTTCTGAGCTGTCCAATAGACTTGCATTTTGTGAATCGTAGCACATCCAGGTGTCGCTGGTCTCTTCGGAAACAGGAGTCAAATGAGCATCTCTGGTTGTAATGTCTTGCACAGAGCTCGAGGCGTCGGACTCATCAGAAAGCTCGTCCATCGTTCCAGGGATGTTCTGAGTTGACTTTAAAGCTGACGTGTAGCTTTCTTCTTTACTCATGTAGAACTTGCCGAAGAAAGGATGTGGCCAGTACCAAGATACCGGAGGAAAATGTTGATGGCTGAGTTGTCTAGCTAGCATATCAGATGAGTGTAGCCAAGGAGTAAATAGTGGAGTATTTTGACGACTTGGATCCTTTTCATTTGCGCTCATTTTTGGATTATTTGGTTCTCAAAAGCAAGCGTAGTTTTAAACGAATGAAGTAAAAAGAATTACACACTTGATTAAGCTCCAACCAACTGAATATAACTAAACATAAACGGTTTGTTACTTCGTTTAAAAATATTGAAGCGAACAATCGATTCGTTTGCTGTTTAAATATTAAACGTTTTATTGTTGGCTTATTAACAATCGTATTCAGATATTTGTGTGGTTTTTCGTTTAAGGGTTATTTTGAATAGATTCTTTCTGTTGCAACTGCTGTTTGCATAAAAATATGTTTGGTTTTGAAATGATCCAATATTATTATCTGTGTAAACTCTATTCATTTATTTATTTATTATTATTTTTTTTTGAGACTTCCGTATTTCCTATTTTTGTTAGTTTATGTAAATCCACGTTTCTTTATCCGGTTGTCAAGTAATTTGAACTGAAATTATAATTATATTATCTTTACTTAAGGTTAATTTGTAACTAACTAAATATGAAGCAAATCAATGTGAGCACTATATACCTCGATTGTTAATTACTAGCTTTGGAAATGTACGATATGCAACCACTGGCGAGTTGTACAAATCGATGGACATATTAAGTAAATACAATTCGATCGATAATTCATAGTGAATATATATATATATATATTCATTTTTAATATTAACTGACTTAAAACCCGAGAATTATAACAAAGTGAGATTTATTTGAAAACGCAACATGTTTCGTCGAGATTGATTTCATCAGGCGTTAAGAACATAGAAAGATATTAAAAGACACTGAAAATAACATTGAGACACTCTAAAGCTATAAAGTTATAATATTCGACTGTGAATTACAGTTATTATGAACTTGAGCTATAGTCCGTGTTAAAGTTCTATTGTTGTACACTTGTGCGTGTGTGGAACCACGCGATCTCCAGTATCTGATAGTAGAGCTGAAAGAGTCAGGCAAATTATAGCTGAGATTATTGTTCATATGAAGCGGGTCCAAGGTGATTTCTTTTGACTCCACAATGCGGCGTTCCACCTCATCATGGCAAATGTGTAGGTTTGAAGTTGATGTCCAATTTATCTCATGTTAGCGGCTTTCGTTGTTCGTGTTTATTGAAAACAGGACATGGCCCTACGGAGCAGTTGCTCTGGTTCTCTTATAAGCAATGTCTCTCTGGTGCTCCTCGAGACGTAGTAGGATAGATTTTTCCGTTTGCCCATAGTAAGGCTTTCCGCACTCGCATGTGACTTTGTATACACCTGGGAATTGTAGAAGGTTGTGAGATTGTTTATAGTTGTTGAAACGTGATCTTAGAGTCGAGAAGCACGTTTGTATGTTAAACTTCTTTAGGATTCTACTCAGCTTTTTGGATAGTGTGCTGATATATGGCAAGACGATATGACCTTTGGAGTCGTCCTGTGTCTCTACGTTGACAGTGGGATAATTGGTTGTTAATACTTTTTAAAGAGTAGCCATTGTTTTTAAAGGTCCATTTAAGATGTTGTAGTTCTTTTTTTAGTTCTTCATCTGACAGTACGTATCTTGCACGATTCGCAAGAGTTGATATAATACCCAACTTTTGCGCTGGATGGTGATGTGAGGACGCATACAAATATCTGTCCGTGTGTGTTGGCTTTCTAAATATAGAGAATGTTCAGAATAACTTTGTATGGCTTTTTATGCCATTTATGTGGATTTTAGAACAAATAAAATTTAAATGAAATAAAAAAAAAAATTGTAGCTAAGTCCACTTATATAATCTATTGCTAAATGGCATACAGATTTATAATCCGTACTCTCGATATGCGATTCATATGTAAAAATATTTAATAAAAAATCAAAAGACTTCGTAGCTCACCTAATGTACTATATGTGTGAAGCCGCTCGTGGAGGGAATCACAAAAATATATGTGCTTTAACCGGTTACCTTACCGGCCAATAAAGATCAAATAGCACCCTCAGAAGTTTCGTATCCATCATAAATTTCAATGTAATATCAATGGTATTACAATTTTAATATGCACTTCCCATCCGTGGAAATGTGGACGTATATATACGTTCTGGCCGGTAGCGTTTAAACTTAATTTTTAAAGCTTTCTCAGGATGGTTATTCAGATCGTTAGACCTCTTTGCTGTGATGCAATGCTATGAATCCTGTTTTAAAAGCAAAATTGTTTCAATTAGTGTAATCCAATAAAAATAACTTCAAGATATGAAAAAAATCTTGAAGCTATTTAAAAAAAAAAATGAAAATTCAGTTTTTTTTTATTTTATTTTATGAATTCTATCCATAGAAGGTTGTGGACTCATCGTATATTCATGCTATGGATGGACTTAGGATTAGCAGTTCAGAAACGTTGTTGCAGAGAATAAGCATGGTCTATTTATTTTATTTTTTTTTGTTAAAGCCACTTCCCTCTTCATTAAGCTGGAGAAATAGTGGGATTCTGGCATTGGGAGATTAATAAAATTCATCTTTCTTAAAGGCATCCATTTCATGCTTGCAGTGGATCGAATGATATTGGTTGGAAAGGAAATGTTATATATATAATATTAACATTTGAAATATGCTACAATTGTCTTAAATATTCATCATTAATTTTATAAAATAGGGAAAAATACAACTCCAGTGATCCTTAGAAGTACACTCACTCTCCAGTTTCTGAAGCACTGGTCTTGTAAATTCTACGTTATTCACCCTTTTATTATTAGTTTGTTGTTGTTAGACAGGGGAAAAAAAAGGAGAAGAACATCATGAAGTTTTTACACGTATTTTAATAACCAGATTTTGTTTAATCCGGTGCTATTCATATTAAACAATAAATTATACATCGTTTATTAATCCAACATAAAAAAACAAGTCATCCGTTTAATGAATAGGATAGATGGTTTTCGGAATCTTGTCACTAGAGGTCAGCACTAGTGTTTTCGATATAGGTGAGTAAGAGGGGATGTATTTTACATGATCTTTTTCGGCCAGCATTTGAACATCGGCAGGATTCTGATTTGACGTACCTGGTTCGTTCGTTTTGACCACTGCCCGAAACCCATGGGCATCAGCGATATAATCCACCTGTCGGTAAAGGCCGTGAACATCTCGATAACCATAAGATCCTTTCTTCGATCCATACTCATCTGCATGTTCTTGATGCCATTGGATATTTCCGTGTTTGTCTTGTGTGTTGTAGTCAAACCCATATGGCTCTGGTTTTGTCTAAAAATTAACGAAAAAAAAAATCGGATTTTATTCAAAGGCATCTTCCAATTTTTAATGGTATAATTCGGTCTACTGTGGAACATTTAACAAAAAATGTTCTGTAAACATAGTTTGTTCAACAGCTAACTAGAAACTTAAATTTTATTTAATTTCGTTAATATTTCTAAACATAATTTAATTATTTAATTTGTCTTTAAATTTTAATTTAAAATTTCAATCTTGCTCTTTAAATTAATTTTTAATTTAAATTTTTAAGTTGATGAAAATTAAATTATTTTTTAATTATTAATAAATATATTTATTTTATATTAAATATGATTTCACAGATTTGCTAAATTTTAACAATTAATGATATTTTTTTTTAAAAAAAAAATAACATTTGAAATATAAATTTGACATGAAGCAGTTTTGAGAAATTATATTTTGAAACCTTTCAATGCCAACATTGAATAATGCACACATTTATTTAATTTTTAAAACTTATTGAAGTTTGAAAGAAAAAAGTTAAAATTGAATTTCGGCTGTTTACCACAAGTGGCGCTATCATTCCAGCCATATTGACATCTGTTTGTATGTATATTTGATATATATCGTTTCTATAAAAGTGTGATTAGCAGAACTACGAAAATTATGAAGATGAATCATTCTTGCCTCTCTTTTAACTAAAGAGAATTAAAAAAAATGCACAAAGCGAATAGATAAATAATTACCACTAAATAAATAATATAAATTGACTATGGATTATATCGGCAAAAGCAGATTGCTTAGATATTTAGATTTTGTTATTATTTAAGAATGTTCCGTGGCGCCATCTCTGGACATTTTTTAAATCTCTTTTATTTATATTTAAATTAAAGAAAAAAAAATGTCGAAGACAAAAATGATTTGATACTGGGTTTCTGTCCCGGGAAATTTTCGAATCTTTCTTGTCTTGAGTTTGCATCACATAACTGAATAAGGTAAAAATTATTTATAATTTTATTTTTATTAATTTTATAATTTTAAACATTTTCACTGTGGGCTTTCAAAAACTAGCTGATAGGCGAAAAAGAGGAGACATGATAGAAGCACATAAGTTATTTAAAGAGTTGGGTATAATAAATAATACATAATAAATAATTTTAATGTGCGAACACTCAGAAACCTTTTGTTTTTTTTTCTTAGTCATATCGTTGGTAATTTTTGTTCTGATAGTACCCATGACTTAAGTGCATATCAATGACGAGAAATATTAAATAGTACTTACATAAGTAACAGGAAATGAATGTAATTTGGGCGAATAAGGCACCGACTCAGGGTAAGTGGATTCTACAACCTTACGGTATCCTGGAACTGCATGTTTAATATCAAGATGAGGAATGTAAGGCAGCCGTTCGCATATAGCAAGAGAGAATAATGTTGCTATGAAAACCTGTAAATAATTCAAAGTAAATTAATAATAGATAGGAAAATGAAATAGAAATGAAAGAAAGAAAGAAAGAGAGAGAGATAGGAAACGAGGACTTACCCAGTGTATCATGGCGAAGCAGAAATGAGGTTCGTGTCTACAATGTTCTTCACCTTCAACCATAGAACTTTGTTTGGAAGTATTTTTCCATTGTCTTTTATACCTTGGGGGTGGCCTATTTCCCTTGAGGAGTAAAAAGGAATGACGCACGCATATTTCACGTATATCGGCTAGTGGGAGGGAGCTTGGGGCTGTCGAAAATTTAGTCGACTCCTCCTTTCCCAAAGGCAAAAATTTTGACTTCTTTTGTACGTTTTGATGGGAGAGAGGTGTTGACATAAGGGGAACTAGAACAGAGAAGGGATTTTGAAGGTAATCGAAAAGAAAAAAATATGGATGTAGGGCTATAGTCTATTTTCCTCTGAGATTTTTTAAAGATTTTAATTAGTTTCTTTAAATGGAATATTATGTGACAAATATAAATTGAGAAAAATATCTAAAGACAAAAAAAGGTTCATTTAAAAATAAGACGTTTTTGCAGTTAGGTGAGGACAGGACGGTTAATCCTAATTACGTTTTTTTTAAATTTCTCTTTAATGCGTGTAACTGTCTGAACGATCATACTCTGCAGAAAGAAAAATCTACCATTATTGTATGAGACCGGAGAACTCACCTTCCATTGAAAAATCGTTATCCAATGACTTGGAAAACCGAGGGTGTTTCGAAACAGAGGTGTTTTCTTCACAAACCGAACTCGCTACTTAGGTATTCGCTATCGTTTTCTTTACATTAAATAAATTTTGTTTTAGTTTGAAAGTAGCGGTGAAGTAATGTTGTAAATTGTAAAATTCATTTGAAATTTAGGTTGTGTTGCGTGAGTATTTTACGGCCATCCTTAGTAAAAGATGGTGATGACAATGTAACAGGAATATCTTCTGTAATGTTATAAAATTCCTTTTCAAGACTGACTGCTTCTTCTTTTTTTTATGGTATGATTTCTGTGGAATTAACATTATATATGATGTTCCAGCGGGCCTGGTTGGCTGAGTGGTTAGCGTATCAGCTCTCCAGCCAGGAGGCTACGGGTTCGAATCCCGCCTAAGCCTCATACATTCATTCATCCAAGTATATATATACACTTCCTCCAAGATGGATTAGGTCACCATCGGAGTAGTAGACCCAACCCTCCCGCAAATGGGAGAGGCCTTCACCCTGTAGTGGGCAGAAAACAGGCTGAACATCATCATCATAATTTTCTAAGTATCGCTTCTTCTGGTCACTCACGTAACGTGATATTCCCACAATGAAGAAATAAGATTTTTACGTTAGATTCCAGTTAATTTATTTTTAACGTGACTACAGCAAAGAAAGGTGTTCTAAACCTTTATTACACTAGTACGGTGGGCGAGCAAAGGATCAAAAAATCCCTAACACTGCTCTAGAAACGAAACATGAACCGAATTTCAAACCATTTCGTGTCTCCAGTGAGGAGTTTGGTTGTCTCACGCCAAGCGATGAAATTCATCTACTGCTTAAACACCTTCACAGTTGCATTAGCCCCCCCCCCCCCCGAAGAAAAACTATTATAAGTCCAATTCAAGTCGCAGACTAGAGGAACTTTTTTCTGGGCTTTTTTGACCGTAAGTCGATCTCTGCTTCGAACGAGCAAGTAGGGTTGATCCCCCTCCCCCCACTACCACTCGGAAACTCACATTTGTAACCCTCAAAAAATCAACTGTAGAACTCATACTATTACAGACAATACTTCAAGTGCTAGTTTAGGGCCATGTGATGGCGGCAGTTGTCTGCCGTGCTATCAATAAATGAGAAGCTTTCATGTATTGATAGTTCAGGCTCGTTATTAATAAATGCTTGAAGGATAGAGACTGACTAGCCATTAATAATCGGAAGCTTAGTGCTAAAGGAGCTCCATTTACTCCCTTTAGAAAATATAAAGAGACGTTTTTTTAATTATTTTTAAATTTTAAATATCGCGATTCTAGAAATGTCTACTTATTTATTGTCTACCAAAGCAAGCAATAATGTATTTAAATACAACGCCTAGGATTATCATTGTGGCTGACATAGAGGTTTCTTACTTTGAAGTGAATAAACACAGAGCAAGCATTTGATACCAGCTAATTACGTACTCTCTGGGGACGTTAGGGACCTTGCATTGCTGAGGTATCCTGTCTCCTATGGGAGTGATAGGGATTTTCTTCCCGAATGAACAGAAGATTCTCAGTTAACAACATAACATATTAACTTTATAGTCTTCGCCAGATGAATTCGTTAGAATGGTTAAGGAATCTATTCTCTAGTTTGTAAGGGTATGAAAAAAATTATATGCTAAAAATCATGTTATCGTATATTTTTAGAAATCTCAAAAATAAGTTTAAAAAATTCACTTTTCAAAGTTTTCTAAAGGGAGAGTCCCTTTTGGGTTCTAGATGCGTACTCAGTGGTCTGTTGGACACCATACCAACCAATCCGACATAATATGGGCCTATGTTTATCTGGTGTCTCTTCTAATCAATCATAATCATTCTATCGCGTAAAAAATGATCTGCTTTTCAATAGATTCGAACTACATTATTCTGTTAATTAGTTATAGAAATGTGAACTCAAACCCACTATTGTGCTATTGCTAAGATGGTCTCTAGCAGTGGCGGCTCGTGCATAGGCACTGAGGAACTGCAGCACCCCCAATTTTTCTCGATATATAAATATATTTATTCATTTATTTATATTTGCTTGTGATATTTAATTTTATCGTCAACAATCCTATACAGTTCTCTTATTTTGTATAAAAAATAATAAAAATCCATCTTGTAGCACTTAGGAGTGCGAAGGACGCTAGCAGCACTGTGTTTACCACAGTGCCATATTGCTACGTGCGCAAGTATATGCACGTCGTAGTGAGATGCGAGCTATTAGCGTAATGCGGCACTGTCCGTCGCGCAGTTCCACTGTTGTTTATATGCAGTTTGAGCCAGTAGTAGAGTGTTGTGCTTATCGTGTTTACTCCGTCTCTTTAAATATTTGGACATTACAATTAAAGGATTTAATTGTAATGTCCAAAAATTGTGAATCCATTCCTTTAATTACAATTAAAGGAATGGATTTTATTTTTTAAGTAATTTTGAATTATACCAAACTGTATAATTTTAGCGATAATAAACAATATTTTTTCATGTTGTATGTATATTTCAAAAGTTGCAGCACCCCCACGATTTCAAGCCACGAGCCACCACTGGTCTCAATTCTATCTATCCATATCCAAAGACATATCTCCCTAAAACGAAATTACCTAGGAAAAAAAAAAAAAAAAAAAAAAAAAGTCATTCTTTGAGGTCAGTATGGATCTGACGTTAATATTATATTCTTGTATAATATGTCAAAAGTAAATCTCGTTAGGTCACTATATGAATAAAAAAATACAACGTAAAATAGTTTGAAATATATATTTAGAAATAGAACGAAAATGAAATATATTTCTTAAGTATAGAACGAAAGAATTCGACAACATTAATTTCATTATGAAAAGACCTACTTAGCAATATTCGAGGTCAAATACTGACGGAAAGGTTAAGCGAAGGACAGACAAAGAGGACACGACAGAATCCATCAGTTTCCACTCCATTTAACACCAACCCCCCCCACCGATGTTTTCTTTATTTTATCCCCCCCCTGTTTCTGAACACGATGAAAACAAAGCGCCGAAACGACCCACCTTGTCTTACGGCTGTAGGTCGTTCGGAATGTGTTCTCGATGGTCTAAACTGGCGTCTGTGTCAGTGGCGGGGGTTGCTCTTTGAATTCCGTCCAAGGTCTGTGCGTGAGTAACTGCTTATTGTTTGATACCTGCCGAGGGTGCCGATGGCCTTTCAATAGGGTGAACTCTTGATGACAGGAAAACTGGATGAACAGAAAAAAAAAAAAGTTACATAACCTCCCTCCAGGTGGGGTGACGTAGGTTACAAACACTACCCACAGCAGTGATTTATGATTGTGAATTAGCGTTTCTATACTTAAGAAGAACACGCTGCTCTACATTCGATGTATATGCCTGATATGTTTATAATGGTAGCTCAGTTTTATTAATCTGTGCTATAATCAAAATACGAGGAATGAGTTTAACAGATTCAATAGATATTTGTTTACGACTTCACATTTATCGCAATTGGAAAAAAAAAAAAAAAAAATACGATGTATCCAGTTTTTACCCTGAACAAAAGATACTAAATAGCATCTTTTGTTCAGGGTAAAGTTCATTTCGTTATCGATAGATGGCGCTGTACTTCTATTAAAAAAATATATATATATATGCAATTATAATTATTATGCTACAAAATAAATTTTGATTTCAAATTGTTTTGAAATTACAAATAAAGTATATATGTCCCATGAAATAGCCAGGGATTGGTTGGCGAATGAATACGGAGTCTCTTGATAAAGGTACAGAAATTTATACCTGGATATACTCATAGAAGATCGCATGATTTCAGTTCTAATGTACTAAAATTGTATGTTTGAATTTCCCTTTCAGAAACAAATCTGAAACAAATGCACTCACGACACACGCATTCTTTGGACAGGTCACGTGTGTTAAAAGTGTCTCATTGGTTGGTGATATAATCTTCGACCAAATGTGATACTTTTTAACGTGTAATCTGGATCTATATTTCTGTCTCCATTAGCAGTCCGATTACTACATGGCTTAAAGATCCTGAAACTGAAAATTAAAAATGCATAGCGAGTTCTTTTTATCAATATCATAAAAGAGGGAGAGAAAGTTAACTTGCGCACAAGAAAATTAAATTTACAATTTTACAGGTTGTATATATTGATTTCTTACAGTATAGTTTCCACAATAAACTACGTACGCACAACTCAAGTATTGATAATTATATTTTATTGTAAGAATTTGGGTCTTTCATTTACCCGACAGATGGCGCTCTGTTCACATTCTTATGGTAAATAATGTTAATATATGTTTGTATGATTTAGTATTTCTGAAAAAAATTTAGAAATCCTAAGCTCCTTTGATTATAATTTATGTAATATAAAGTGTTAGGGTTAATAACCACAAGATGGCGACAGTTTTCTTCCATAATCTTCTCCCTAGATGCCTATTAAAAATCGTTGATAGTCTTGTGCCAGCTATCTTATCTAAGGGTGAAGGTTCATTCACCTCCCCTCAGTCTCCAAAAGTTGAATAAAGCTAAATGGCTTTACTTTCCCTTTTGAGGAACAAAGAAAAATAGCGGATTTAGTTATATATTACATATTTTAGTTAGCAAGTCTTAATGGAACATACGTATGTGAACAATCACAATATTACCTACACTGAAAGCCATTGAATTGTTTCATCATTAGTTAATTTTTTTTAAAAGAAGAAGCATGTATAAGTCTGAAATGTTTCCACATATATAAAGCCTATGAGACTCCAATCCACGAAAGATTATAAATCTCTACACCATTAGTACTGTTAGTGCATTGACACTTTTTTAATTTTATTATTTGTTTATTTTCATAGTTTTTTTTTATTATTTTACTTAATCAGACAACCCTGCTCTTTAGACCAAATTTAGAAAAAATTCCAAGCCACTTTGGGCGCCTCCAATGAACACAGTTGTAGTGTGTGTGTGTGTGTGTGTGTGTATTAAGAGTGATAGGAAGACAGATCCTGCGACCTGTCCACTGGTATTTTGACTCCCTGGAATACCAAAAATCAGTTTAAAAATCTCTATTTTTTCCCATATTAAAATAAAAATTCTTAAAGTAATAAATGATAAAATTCTTCATTTCAGAAACAATATGATTCAGTTCTTCTATTCATGACTAATCATAAATTTGCCTTCAGGAAATAGACATAACTTGCGGATGCGGCGTATCATTTATTTTGTTTTTTCCCCTTACTAAATTAGCGCCATCTGTTGACACAATTTCGATATTGTCAACGATTTCTGAAATAGCAAACATTTTAAACACTTCCTTTCTAATTATTTCTGCAATTTATTTACAGGTACCGCTTTTTTATTATCGTTTGCAGCAGTCTGTGGAACAAAAACATTTCTTTTAAATAAGGCAGACGAAAAATAATTAGCAACAGACATAAATAATGCATTTAGACATATCAAAAAACATCAACCTCGTATTTAAAGAAAAAATAATCGCATTTTTTATGCAAGTACTGTAATTGTAATTTGACGATTTCATTTATAATAGAAAAAAATTTTTTTTTTCTATTCCTCTCTCCTCACTTTGTATTAAACAAATAAGTTGAATAAGCCATCTCTAGTTCAGTGGTAAGCGCCGTCATTTCTTGCAAACGTTCTGTCATCAAATTCGACTTATGCTATAGACAGTAAACATTTTAATGAATGCCAACTAAATATTTATTGACATTCCCCACACGTAGTACTGTTCCTTTATTGGATCCGTGTTTTTCAAGATTCTGTACCCTCTTTCCAATTAAACTAAACGTTGTTAATCCATATATGTAAACTAAACAGGGGGGAAAGATTTTCATATTAGTGATCTACACTTAAATACCGAAAGATGGAGCCACTAGTCATGATAATTTTAAAAGGACCGTATTTGGAAAGTGAGTTTTTTTATTTAATTTTTTCCCCACCTGCTTTTCATAACAGTGTGTTTAAGAAGCATAGGAGTTAGATGAATGCATCGAAACGAATCTCTTTTATTTCTTAACGTAATAAGGAAGTATCCAGGCGCTATTTCTGCTTCCATAACCTGCGACCAAGGACACGGTGTTCCACACAGTTATTTTTTTTATTGTCTGTAATGATTTCTCTTCCTCCGAGTCGCCTCTGCAGCAGGGCAGGTGTATATGTGCGGCACTTCCGCTAATTTCAAAGGAGGATCGCGTAGTTCAAGGAAATCTAGGTAAAACTGCTGCTGTTTGGCCTACAGGATAGGAAAGAACGAGAGTAATAACAAATAAGAGCTGTTGTAACCGTGTATGTGCTTTGATAGCTTTCACCAAAAAGGGAAGTGGACTTATTACTCCCCTCAAGAAGGGAAAGTAAATAGCCCCCTCTTGAGGACATCATTAAAAGAAATTCATCTACTTTTCTCATCCTTGGGGCGTTGAATAAAATTCTAGGAGTTCAAGGCAACTCCGTTTTACGGAAGGAGAGAAGCCGCTCCTTTAATGTGTCAATTTTGAAATTCGTTGTCAATCTACCTGTCTCCAGTCTTTAATTATCGGCTTGAGGGATAATAAACTAGAATTTATATCACCATGACAACATTCAGTGCTTAGATGGCCATTAACAGTCATCATTTATCAAGGATTTTGAGCTTCTATTCAAAGATTAAAGGCTACAATCTTTGAGGATTAGCACTGATGAAGTTTGAACCTCTGTGGTTGTCGATCAGTTTATTTATTTTCTAAATGAATAATCCGTTTGAACTGTAATATATTCTTTCTTGTGATACATTTCTTGTTCATTTGTTAAATGAATTTGCACAAACCCGGATTTAGGCACAAACTACAGCTTAGAGCTTCACATTATAAGTGATCTCAGCTCAGCTTTAGTATAGCGTACTTAAAATGTATAAAGTAGAATAGCAGGGAATTTTAAAAGTTATTTACTTGGGGACCCCAATAACCTTAAATCCGATACTGGATTTGTAGCAGAAGTGATGCCGATAAATAAAAACAGTCTATTCCAATTTAATATATATGCATTTACGTTATTTTAAACGAGACCCAAATTTTCCATTAACTTCGCGATCTTATAGGGAATTTCTTCTCGGTCAGTAAAGTCATACGAATATACATTCAATTTTTAAGAATCTTATATGATTCTTGTATGAGAAACAGCTGGCTCGTTGACCAACTTCGGACACCGATTTAGTAGAGACCAACAAATTAAACATCATCCTCAACGTCTGGATTTTTGAAGACTGGACTGTCGCTCTTAGGGATTATTTTCCTCCCAGTATCTGAATGGATAAATTCTTTGATTGTTCAGAAAATTCTCCATTGTGGTCATCGCATTTTAATTTTACTCTAGATATCCATTTGTATCATTACATAAAAAACAAAGTGTACAAATCTAAGTTGGAGACAACAAAGAAATGGTGTCGATGGTGTAAGACGGCAGAGGTTTTCGCAAAGTTACCAATCCTTTCGGTATTTGTTAATTAAATAAGTCAGTAAATGTAGTCAAACTGACGGCAGTTCAATCTGGACACTGATGAAACAGAATTGTACAATATACAAAGCAACGTCAGACTCCCCAAACTGCGTACTCCTGTGTCCAGGATCCAAAGATGGATTCATAGGAGGTACTGTTGTCATGAGTGGAAATCCTTCGGTTGCTAATATGTGTCTTCTTTGAATGGTTTTCGACCAGTTCTTGAAATTCTGTTCTGCTGGACGTTCAGCGAAGATATTCTCGGAACTGTTTTCAGAATTTCCCGTGGGTATGGCTAAACACGTCGACCTAGGACTCTCCTGGAAACATACTCTGCTATCGCTCATTATTTTTTTATATTGTTATTTACAATACACGAGAATACAATTTACAGCGTTCTCAATAGTTATACACACTGCGCATGCGTGGACAATGGGGTGATGTAATAGTTTCTACATTTACGTCAGCTGCAAGCCAGTCACTGAGCAATAAAAAAAAAAAAAAAAAAAAAAGGTCGCTTTTTGTGGTATTCTTGTTCGGTAAAATAAGATTTCAAAGTGGAGGAAAAATCTATCTCAGGGTTGATATTTTTCCAGCAATGGCAAGCGTCGTTGCGTTCGCATAACGTGTCCGATCTTATTGAAAAGTAAGCACACCGGTGCTGTCTTGTCTTCCCCCAGCCGTACCTATACAGCCCTGACACGAGCCCTCTAGACTTCGATCGATTCCCTAAGTTGAAAGAACCACTTCGTAGGAAACGCTCCACTGCCATTGAAAATGTTTCTGTTGGAGTCGCTCGATTTATCAAGCACATCAAGAAGTTTGTTGACAGAAATATGACTCACGAAACGAGATTATATTAAACATCCTTCTGTATGCAGGGTTTTCGGTATGAAATTTTTGAAACTCTCAGAATAGTGAAACACACATACAGGAGACTTGAGATTGGAATCATCTTCCTTATCAGCCTGTTTACTCGGGTCTGTTTGCTTACAACTTTTTTTTTATCAATCAAGCAATCATTTTTATGATGTGGCCCCACCCATAGAAGGTTTATGGTGCATTCGTACCGTGGAGGGGGGGCAAGAAATTTTTTCTATATTTTTATTAATTTATACCCTATTTAATTTTTTTTTAAAAATCATATTTTGATTTGTATATATAGTAAAGAGTTTGATTAATAAAGTATATATTTAAACTTCTGTGTGTGTGTGTGTGTGTGAGAAAAGTTTTTTACCTTGGGGATAATATATATTAAGGATACCAAGTAATTTTATAAACTTGGTTTTTTTACTCCTTCTCCCAAGTAAGCAAAACAGTTAAGTTTGCGCCTGAACGTAGTTCAGGCGCAAACTTAACTCGTTGCACTTAACTGTTGCACTACCTTCGTCTAAAGGTAGTGCAACACCAGGGCAACTCGTTGTAAAAGTGGGTAAAGATCTGATCACTATTCTCATAATATCTGAGAATAATATCTAATGATCTCAACTGATCAGTATTTCCCATATTGTAAAACACATCTCACTAAGAGATGTATACTGTTATACATTATGGGTGTGGGGGGGGGTCACTACTCAGACCGGTTTCAATCTTTTTTGAATGTAAAAGTGAAACGGGCTCTATAAATAAGACGATCCCGAAAGATCGCCCAACTCTGCGTTGTTCCATTCAATGACAGGCTCACCCCGTCACCGAGAAGAACTTCTCAGTATTGGGTCTACCCAGTGGCAGGCTCACCCCACCACCAAGCAGAGCCATAATTTCAACGGTGGCCCCACTCAGAGACAGGCAAAAACCTATCCCCAAGCAGAGCCTCACGGAGCCCCCACCGGTTTCAACCTTTTTTGAGGTCTCCTCAGTGAGTAGCTAGAACCCTGAAATACCAAGGTTTTTAGTAATACAGAGCCTTATCAACTTTACCTATACAAGTTGCTACAAGATGCTTTTACTTTGAATAAGAAACTCTGGATGAGATAAAGATGTGAAAAGTTTTTTACCTTGGGGATTTTCCACGAATCCAACACGCAGTAAAATTCTACAGTAATTGAATTCCAAATGGGAAATGAAAACAAGGAATACAGGGTTTTCTTAATTAACTTTCTTGGTATCACGAATAAGATGGAAATGTTAAAATACTTCTCATAATGATAAAGACTTCGTCCAAGCAAATACGAACAGTGGTATCCTTAATATATATTACTCCCAAAGTAAAAAACTTTTAACATCTTTATCTCATCAAGAGTTTCTTATTCAAAGTAAAAGCATCTTGTAGCAACTTGCATAGGTAAAGTTGATAAGGCTCTGTATTACTAAAAACCTTGGTATTTCGGGGTCGAGCTACTCACTGAGAAGACCTCAAAAAAAAAAGGTTGAAACCGGTCTGGGTAGGGACCCCTCCCATAATGTATAACAGTATACATCTCTTAGTGAGATGTGTTTTATATTATGGGAAATACTAAGAATAGTGATCAGATCTTCATCCACCTTTACAAGGTGTTGCACCACCTTTAGACTTGAACTACGTTCAGTCAGGCGCAAACTTAACTGTTTTGCTTACTTGAGAGAAGGAGTAAAAAAAAAACAAGTTTATAAAATTACTTGGTATCCTTAATAATAATAATAATAATAATAATAATATATATATATATATATATATATATATATAAAAGTGTATACATATATTTAAAAAGCTTCATTCAATTTGTGACCTTTAAATTGCCATCTCCCATATACTAGTCAGGATTGTTTTGTCCAACTTGTGTAGTTAAACAAGAACTCACGTTTTACGAAAAGTGGCACGGAATATTAATGCATTTATTCTGTTAAATAAATGTGCGGTGATAAATTTGTTTTGAACGTCAAGGTCTATTTTAACGTTTTCTGTTAAATCACGCTAGATGTCATTGTTTACATATCTACTAACAGCTCAATGGCGTACAACAACTAATATGCTGTTTAGTTGTCGAACAGAAAGGTAAATTGGTACATATTGTTTTCGTTAACCAAAATTATAATCCAGATTTTAATATCAACTACAAAATGCAGAACTACTTATTGGAAAAGTGGGTGGTCTGTGCTTCATTGTTTCTTAATCTCTTGTGCTGTAGAAGTCTTTGATTTCACAGTCTCTGGCCAACAATTTTCTAACGTCCGTGTGTATAGTCTGTTGATTTTTTTAAACTTAAGCTTCTTGTTTCAGCAACTGATCGATTATAAATCATGTTAGATTTCTGGAAAAGTATAGATTTTATATGAAAAAAATATTACGTTTTCTAGGTTCAGGATTTTGACAAACTACTTCCAGATAAATTAACTCCAAGAGACCATCTGTTAATGATCTAAATAGTTACTAATATTACCCATCATGCTGTCCAAATCAAGAAGGCGATCCACATTTGCTCTTCCTAAGTATTTTTCCATTGTATCTGACCTAACGAGTCTCAAACGGACTCTCCTACACCAGGAAGGTCCAAAACAGGTGACACTGGTTCACTATCTATACATTCGATGTCACAACTGGCTTGTTTTTCTACATCTCTTACGTTAGATGTTACATGCTATCATGGCAATAAGTGTCCAATGTATTGATCTAAATGAGTGTTGTGCAATAGTACCCCGTCTTGATCATGTCTCAAGAGAAAGAAACCAAAACGTCTTGAAGTAGCCATCTTAATCTATAAGTATTAAAGTAGCAAGTTTAATATAAGTCGGACTTCGATTCCTCATACTCTTCTTTCTGTGTAGGTCCTGCTCTGTCTGGATATTTTGATCATGATTAATGAAGGGAAAATATGATATTTTCTTCATAGTGTTTCCTATTATGTTGAAAAGATTGTCACGGACTTAAAAGTGATATGGCTTTTAAATTCCTTACATACCTGTTAATGGATTCTCAGATTTCGATGCTAGAAATGAGCCACTACCAGACTTTCGGGGTATGTTATAAAATAACATCTAAGAAACCAATGTAAGAACTTATCGGTCATTTGCACTCTTCTACACCCACGTGTGCCATCAAGAAACTGCATATGCGAAGAATCTTGAAAGGGTCAACGATAGAAACTCAAGGTGAAAGCATACAAGGTTAATGAAAAACTTAAACTTGTTTTTAATGTGAACTGGCGACCCAATAAACTGGTTAACGCCAGTAGGGGTTCCTGGAACATCTCGAGTCATCCAGCAGATGTTTCAACCTATTGATACCTGTCTAGCAGTGTCTATACCTGTTTTTGGTCAGCATTTCTGCTGTCATCATGTTATTCTGTGTGGGAGAGATTATTTTTTACACGTATTGTTTGTTAAGCGACAAAGTGATGTTCTACTAAGTCAACTGGACTCGAGGTCACGAGGTGGTCTTGTGCAGTTGACAGAAACAAAACATAATTTGATTGGAACGCCAACTTTCTTATCCGCAGTTTTATCAGTTGCATAGAAGAAGAAATATCTATAAATAGTCAGTCTTCATTCTTTAACTGTTTTATGAACAGCAGCAGTACACTCATTTATAGTTCTGTATAAATTTTATTACAGTTTCCCATCTCCATAGTAACCCATCTTTATCTTATTCCTCATAGCTTTAGTTGCTTCAGCCGTAACCCAACCACAAGCTGATTTTTGTGTTCTAGAAACAAAACTCGTCTTCAGTGAACTCTTGTTTTCATTAGATCCTCTTAGTTATTAAAAAAATTACCCTAGAATGATATTTGTGTGCTGGAAAAAGTGTACAATAATATTTGTAACTAATATGTTCAATATTGTCTCGTGATTTGCACTGGGCATTTGGTCTTTTCATCAAAGACCGGTCTTACATTGAAAAGGTCCCTATAAAACAATATCAAATTCAAAGCTGATGTACCTCCACTAATGGAGAATACTCCTCTATGAATTCATCCCAAGCGTCCTGGAAAATTCTTTGAATGCCTAGTGTGTTTTGGCTTGCAATGTAGGACAAAATATGCTCTGTCCTACATTGTAAACAACAACGCATGTCTGCCAACAGTTAACATACAACAAAAGACATTTGCATAATACAAAGGATTAGAAATAAAAGAAAGAATAAGTTAAATCTTTTACAGTTACAGTTGCAACAAATGGAGTGTACTTTATAGGAATCATCTCAGAATCAGTAACTGTAACGCTTCGGGTTTTACAGCATCAGTCGCTAGTTTGCTACATCTGACTACCGATACATCATCAAAATATGGTTCCTCCTTGTATTCCTTTTTTACTATTAATAGTGCTTTTGTTTTTAAAGTGTCAGAATGCTTTTAATACAAACTTCGTTTTGAATTTGGCATCATACATTTATTTCCATGCGAGATTTGATATTTATAAATGAAACATTGCGTGAAAATTTTCTTGAGATCAAGGAAAGTGTAAAAAAACCTTGATTTATTATAAAGTTGAAGGGATTATTGATAAAATATATACAGTTTGGAATTATTCCTTACTTCCTTTTACTATTTTCCGTTTTCGTCTATTTTTAAGTGGATCGTTGCCGAAATTGTCCCCTCAGGTATCACATCTACTTGCATCATTTCTCTTTTACCTGCAAGAAAACCCACACAAAGGAATCTGAAGATACCTGCAGGAAAAAAAAAAGGGGGGGCCTTGAATGACCAACTTTCTTCGTAAGTTGAACCATTTTACGTGATCTGGCTGGACATTTGTTTCGACATACTGCTCTTTTTCTCCATCATTTCCAGCTGTCAAAACTAGGCCAACCTTGGATATATAACTGAAGCCAAGTCAGGGGACAGCTATCAAATCTTTCAGTTTCAGTCGCAGTCGCTGTTCGGAAAAGATCTCCTATCAGATCAGCCATGTTGTCTCAAGTAAGTTTTCAGTGTCTTTTAGCCTAAATATCAAGTATTAATTTCCCATCTATCCTAGCTAGTTTTTAAAAATGAAAATCTATTTCTTCTTTATTTAAAATGCCACTTTCGCTAGATAACTGCATTATGATATTATTTGTTGAGAATACAGCGCGCTCTGAAAATTCTTATGAAGCATTATATTGCAGAAAATTAAATAAACCAATGTTCTCCGAATCGATACCGCGCTACTAGATTTACTGTAGGAAATTAACATTGTTACATTCTTAGACACACAGAGCGCCCTCTGAAATTTTTACTAAAAATTTAGTCTTTATAATTAAACTTTTTTTATATCGTTTGTGTCGTTTAGTGTAGCATTAAGCATTTATGTGTTAATGACTACTGAAATGCAATTTATTATTAATAATGCAGAAACTAAGTATAATAACAAACGGTTATTGTAAAATTTTATTATTATTTTTTGAATTTATTCAAAAAATAATAATAAAGATTTCTTTTATTTATTTTACTGTGGAGTAGGCCTTATTAATCTTATTTTTGCTATACTGCAGATTGGAGTATTTATTTATTTATTCGTAATACTGCAGTAAACTTGACGTCCATGATACTAAATAGACAACACGTTTCCTGAATACCAACTTTTAAATGGGATTCGTATATAAAAAAATTTACACCTGAAAGAATCTAAATGGATTTCAACTGTATTATTAAATGAGACCATCTTTAGTTATCGTAAATACATCTTGAGTTATATACTTTCTAAGCATATTACTATAATATTAGGTGGTTTTTCAATAAACATATTTAATATATTTTAGAGATTTGGAGTACATCTGAGTACGCTATATTTGACGTTTTTTTAATTATTAATTGTTGACAGGGGTGGGTTAGTCTGTTGTTTGGTTATATTGTATACTTAGTGATCATACGTGGAACTATTAAGCACTTAAATTCATAATGAATTTTCCTCCCAATTTTTCAGATTTTCTTGTGTTGTTTGGCAGTCAGTTTTGCTGCCTCTACTTACGTTGCACCTGCAGTGAAGGTTGCAGAGCCAGTTCCTGTACCTTTGATATATTCCGCTGCAAAGAAAATCACAGAGCCAGTACCTGTCCTGTATGCAGCTCCAAAGACATATGTTGCTCATAAACCAGAAACCCACGTTGTTTATGTAAGAATTTTATTCTTTCCTTTTCTCTTTGATTGTGTATTTGGAGGGGGGGGGGGTGAAAATCCGCCATACGTATAAACAAACCGCTCCTAATTAGCGCATCTATATTATTCTAACAATTTAATGTTGCTTAAAACGCAGTGTTCATTTCTATCTTGTTTTACACATTCATAATGATAAGAATTTTATTAATCAATGCAACAAATATAGCTTTCAAAATAAATTTCTTGTAAGATTTTAACTTTCACTCTATTGAGTATCGTGTTTGTGTATTAAAAACGTTTTGGACTTGTATGCACACTCATATAATAGTATTCTTTGGCCTGTTTTGATGAATTTCTTCTATCCAAAAAAGTGTTACTTGTACTCCACAGATCAATTCTGGAATGACTAACTCTGGTACCGACTGGAGAAAAACAAACAAACAAACAAAAAAAATAATAAAAATAAAAAACACGTTTATTTGGTAACTGGAATCGAATTTCTTTGGTCTTTTTTCTATGGAGCTAGCAGCATAGAAATTACCAGGAGCCCATCATGCAGGCGTCCGTTATCATAATATACCTGTTGTTATTGACAAATGCTATATGCTAATTGAAACTCTAAGTTAGCAGATATTGCATACTGTGTATGTGCGTGCGTGAGAGAGAGAGAGACAGACAGACGCAAGGCTACGCTGCCAGTTAGTGTGAAGGTGTATTTGTACATTTAATCATTATTAAGAATAATCTTATAACTGCAGTTGAATGTTTTCATTTTATTTTTGGCTTTAGAAATTTCAGGCCAAATATATATTTAAAAAATGATTTATAGAATTACGGACAGATCAATTTAAGATAAGAAGTTGTTTGAATTTTCCAGCGGAAACACATTCGACAACACCATCAAATATGTTTTTGAATACATAAGAATAACGAATGTGAATAAGGTTTGGTCCCATCTCCCTTGATGGCCTTAAGTCTGCTAGTTTAAGGTCGAAATAATAAGAAATGTTTCCCTAAACTTCTCTTAATTGAAGGCTAAAAACTTTGACGCTGCTTTCCATATATGGGTAACATTCATTCTATTATATATTTTAAATCACATCCATGATTTGTTAAAAGCAAATATGTGTATAAACATATTAACGAATTCTAAGTGTTGCTTTACAGATGTAATTAATTATTATTTCTTGCTTTACAGAAACCCCACCCATACACTTTCGGCCACGACTCCAAGGACGAATTCGGAACATCCCAATGGCACAAAGAAAGTGGTGACGAAAACGGATCAAAGAGCGGAACTTACGGCTACAGAGATGCCCAAGGTCTATACCGCCAGGTGGATTACATCGCAGACGACTTCGGTTACAGAGCCACCGTGAAAACCAACGAACCAGGCACAAGTAGCACCAGTGAGAAATATGCTAACTTCGAGATCATAGCCGAAGAATCCCCCATCAAATACGTTGCTCCCTCCCCTAAAGTCGTGGTTGCCACAGCCCCACACATCTCGTATGCTCCTTTGGTACATCGACCTGTTGTTGATTATTCGCCCAAGGTTGCCATACCTGCTTTTCCATCCCCACATATTTCCTACGCTCCAGTAGTACACAAAGCAGTCCCTGCCTATTCTCCCAAAGTTGTAGTAGCTCCTGCCTATTCTCCCAAAGTGGTAGTAGCTCCTGCTTATTCTCCCCTGCCTGCTCACCCTGGTAAGGTTTTTGTAGAACCAGCCTCATATGTACCTAAATCTATCGTCTCTACTTCAGCGAAGTATTAAGTTAAAATGGAAAAAGAAACACCGACCTATTTTATTAAGGAAACGATTAAATACCTCAGCTTTCTCCTTTCTTTGTGTGTGAGATTTTTTTTTTTTAAAAAAAAAGCCTTGTTGTTTGGTATTCGAACAGCTAAAATCTATGTCAGCATTAGTTTATTTCGAGTTTTCCAAGTATCAATTTACCGATCTCTTTTTAACTTTAGATATTAATTCCTTTACCTTGTTATTCTGTGGAATATTTGAGACAGGAAGACTTTTTTTTTTTACCTTTTCAACTTACACACATTCTTGTACTCTTTACGCTTAGCTAAATATCTGCTTTAAATTCTTTTTGAAAACAACTTCGTCTGATCTTTTGACTTCTTAGAAGTGCCCTCTGGTTTCTGTGTAAATATCTTATAGTGCCAGTAAATAAAAAAAAAATATTTTTTATCATTCTTGTAGTTTGGTTGTCAATCTATCACGAACAGCTTTCACTAATGCAAAAATAGCAAAAATAATTCAACAAATACTCCAGTACACGCCTACTAAATTGTACTTCGGTATAGTACGTAAACTATACATTTTCAATAATGATTGTAATGAATAGCCGTTAGTTAGTATATAGCGAACAACATTCTATAAATATTTATTATTATTTTTAAAATATTGTTTGTCGTGGAACTTGTCCAATTCTAATTCCCGAGAGGAATTAAAAAGTACAAAAAACTTGTTATCTTTTAAATAAATATAATCAGCATAACAGTCTCAAACTTGACTGCTTTTTGAAATATATTACATATATGTAATGGCATTGATCCTCTGGTGGTCATTATTATAACTATGGCGTGTGGCTATTCATTAAAGTGAACGAGATGAGTTATCTGATTCTGCGTGTTGAGGTTGGGCGTTGGGGAGGGGGGGGGGGGGTTGAAGATACTCTTTAAGTGACATCATTTTGTCGAAATGGACAAAAGACAAACACTGTTAAACAAACATGACTCTTCGAAAGACATATCGAGTTCTCATTTAAGAAATGGGATCGTTCGGTAGATTAGAACAATTTTAGGATTGCTTCTTTTCGAAATGAAATGATAGCTGGAAAAGTCTTGGAAATATTGGCAGAATATTGACACTTAATACTGCTTTTAGATTTTTAAAATAAATACAAAAAATATGTTTAAAAGTTAGCAAAAGATGCATTTTTATTATTATTATTTTTCTTTTGCACTACTCATAACTTACCAAACGACTTCTTTGCTGGTTGCCAGGGGCAACAGCTTTTTAGTCGGTTTCTGTGTTTGATAAATATACAGGTCTTACTATGAATTAACTAAATATAGTTTATGAAGTTTTACTGATTATAATGGGGGGGATATTTTAGTCCTTTCTCTCGCCTTTTCTTACTTTCCATTTCTATATCTGTTGTATTGATTATCGGAGAAACGCATGCTGTTTATCGATTGTAATACTGAAGCAAACCACTCGCATGTTCGTCGGTAGAGTTTTGTGTAACATGTCAGGAAGGTTGTGTGCGCGTGCACACGCGTGCGTGCAAATTGACTGATGAGGTCACGTGGTGGACACAGAGGAAAGTTCCATACCAGAACTGTATCAGTAGACAAAAGGAGATCATGCCGCGTGTAAGATAGCGTTTGAGAAAACGCTTGTCCTCTGGTGATCTACTCCGTCTACAAATGTTACGAGTTTTTTCGTTTCCCCCAGAGCTACGGATGGCAAAAATGAGGGCTGCCGAAGTAAGGGCGTATTCACGCGATTGGAGCTGTCTGTATATTCTGAAGCCAGTGTTGATGTCTCTGACTGTAGTTGGGGTGAATGTTCCAGTGACCTCAGCAACAACTCCTAAAGTGGGTTGTCTGAAGTCCGGTAGCGGAGTGTGGAGTTTGATTGTGATGTTCTGTCGAGTGCTCTATCTCGGCTCTAGTCTCACGAACATGGCCGTAGGACAGACTTTCTCCTTTGACCAGATCTCCATCATTCTTGCTACAATTAGTGCTTGCTTGGCTGCTTCTCTTCTCACCTTCAACACGTCCGACTTGAAGAAGATTTTAGGTCGCCTGGACGGGACACTTCGGCACCTTCCTAGCACCCGATATGGTCGTCGAAGCAGTGGAAGATTGATCATTGGATTGACTGTAACGGGATGGTTGTATATCTTACTTCGTTGGATTGCCATGTTGTTTGTAGTTGATAATCTACCACCAGAACAACAGTTCCAGGCTATGTTCTACACTAGTCCTCCTCCTCATTTAGTAAATGTCTCGGCATATTTCTTCGTGGCCACTGTGTGGACCTTAGAGATCCTGTTTGTTCACGGTACCCTAGTCTTCACTCCTATACTCTTCATGTCCTTCTGTATGCTTCTATCTGAGGCATACGTGATTCATAACCGGGTGATATCCGATGTGTCATCCACCGACTCTTCTGGCTGTGAATTCAACAAGATAAGGACCTTCCACGAAAAGTTGTGTTCTCTTGTGTCTCAAGTGGACTCAATCTTTAACAAAATCATTTTTTTCTGGTATTTATTCCTTCTCGTGAGTGTTTGTTTGGACATTACTCAACTCTTCACCGATGATACATTACTCAAGAACAAAGCTAAAGATGATGTGTTGTTCTATAGTCTTAAGGTGACTTATTCTGCTGTGTGCTTTTTGGGCACGTGTATCACAGCAGCTAGAGTGTCCCAAGAAGCTCATGCTGCCTTATCTACAGTGCATACACTATCTTTAAGGAGTCATAGAATGGATATGAACTCCAAAATGGAATTACAGTTTTTTCTAAGTCGATTGACAGCACCACCCATTGGACTAAGTGGGTGGAATTTCTTTATTATAAACAAAAGCTTCATATTAAACGTTACAGCAGCTTTGACCACGTATGTGGTGGTCATCATTCAAATGAATCCTAAAGCCATGAGAGTAATCCATCATTTGGTAGCCCAGACAGTCAACCAAACGAATGCAAATAATCACAATAATAATAACCAACCATCAACCAATTCCACCGGGAATTCTACGCAGATTGGAGAGTGACTTAGAATGATAGTACATTTGAATTTCACGGTCCATGCGCTTAGTCAACAATGCGAGTATCATGTACAAGTAACCATGGAAACTAGTCATATTACTTGCTTTTTATTAATAATAAGGGAAAAACCGAGCATACATCACTTGCTGTGATCTCACATATAGGGTGACTGACCCCTATAGCATCCTGCGGTAAGTCAAGCAATATTATTACAACCTTCGTTCTATCCTTGTATTAATATATAATGCTTCACATTGTAAAACTTCATTAAAAAGGATGTTGCTAAAAGTGTTGGGTGTTTTTATTTGAAAAAAAGATTGATACATAAACATTTTTCTTTTTCATAGTTAAAATCTCACTCTTGAGAAAATAAATTGTTTTAAACTCTTCCTGCTTATTTTATCGCTCTTTTAATACACATCTTCAACTGATGTCAATCAAATTGGTTTTTAGACATTAATTGTTGCTAAATTCATTGATGTAAACCAAATTCACTTTTGTTACACGACATTCTCTCTGATCCAATCGACATATCTGGAAACCTTGACATACACCCCTGGATATCCTGGTTCTGCGCATCTGAATCCCCAAGAGACGATGCCAATCACCGACCAACGACCATTCACACTGTCGAGCATTAGTGGACCACCAGAATCGCCCTACAGAAGGGAAAAGATATCAAAATAGCAAACAAATAACATCTGAAAAAGACATTGTTTTAAAGATACAGTGGATACAAACCTAACAAGAAATAACTTGTCCTGGTTATACTGAAGGTGTCAAAGTTATTTACGGAGATTTCTTTCAAACAAAATAAACCTACGAAGCAAAATATACAACAGAAGAATCAAATCTTACCTGACAAGAATCCTTTTTACCATCAGCAAATCCAGCACAGAGAAACTGATCCACAATAGTTTGAGTGAACCTTTGGTCACACGCTGTGTTGTTCCACACGGGAATAGTAATTTCTCGTAAAACTTGGCTAGAACGACCCGCTGTAATAAAAAAATAATAAATAAATTTTAAAATATTTGAGAAAACTGTCTTCAGTAACGTAATCCAGTTTGTAAGATAGCATAAACATAAATAAATTTGTAAGATAGTACAGCAAATCATCCGATTTTATGAGCATCATTAGATTATTAAAAAGGGTGTAACAAAATCCATTTAATATTATCTCATATTGTTAATGAAAATACTTAATAAGCCTAGAATTTGAGAGCAATAAATTCAAAAATTTTGGAGTAGCCACAAAGTAATTCCCGTTGACCTGCATCTAATCACTTTCTTCTCCCGATCTTTCACCACTACCAATGTTCTGCTGTTTCTTTTTTTTTCTTTTTTTATTTCATTTTTTTGTTTCCTGCTTCTATCTAACCAAGTCTTTGAAGGTTGTTGTCAAAAAGATGATGACGTATTAGAACTGTGATGAAGATCATGACTTGATGACATCCATGTTCATGGATATCATCTTCAAAGGTTTCCTGGCGGTTGATAAAATTCTTAAACCCCCTCAATAAACCATTTCATCAGCCGGAACAGTCTTTGTATTTATTAAATATTTACTTTTTAAAAGAAGAATGCATTTAAGAAATTTCGAAGATTGTCAGGAAACCTGTGTGGTATGGTAGACGCCTACGTCAATCGTAAGCATACCGAATTACAGTTTCCCATAATTACTAGACATGGGTCACAGGAATTACTTGTTTCTACTCTTTAGAATGTGATTTTCGTATCTTACAAAAAGACAGGGTTCCCCATCCCGCCACTGTGGCCATCTCTCCAATGTATTCGGTGTCTGGCAAAGGCAAGCAGATCGGGCGCACGTTTTCGTTGAAGAAGGCTGCTCTGGCAAGTTTCAGCAAGGCAATATCATGACGGTTACTAAATTGATCGTACCCAGTATGGACGCGAATTGTGGCGACGTTAAAATTTTGAGGGCCTGCGTCTGTCTCGTTGCTGAAATCATACTCTCCAAGACGAACTGTAATATCACCAGGCTTGTACCTGAAATATAAGAACGTAACCTTGAACTCCATCTAGTGAAGAAAATTATAACTAAATAAATTCAGCATTAATAAAATTCTCTTTAAATGTTCGGTTTCGAATTAGTTCGCCTCCAACTCAAAACAAACACTCCTCCATTTGAAAACAATTATTTAACGATTGACTTAAAGATCTTTATATATAAATATAATTATGTGTTCATTTGTTAATAAATGTATAGTGGATCTCTTTCATTATATATAAATTTTAAAATATTTTAAAAAAAAGCGATGGCTTTCATTTCTTGTGTAACTTCTATTTTATAAATCTGTTGTAATAAATATATTCGTTTGATAGCAGAATTCACTGGTTCTGTAAAGGAAACAAAGATTCTGAACACGGGCGAATGCTCCATGCTTGCTGCGCAAGCTCATTAATTGAGAAAGAAGTCATATTTATTTGTTAATAAATGCATGCATTTATAAGCATTCCATTTAGGCTTTTATTTTTGTAGACAGAAGACGTTTTAAGCTTGCGCGGCAATAATTGAGCTTTGCGTTGTGTATCGAAGGTCGACGCTAGTCAAGCTACCTTGGCTTGCTCGGTTGTGGGAGCATCCAGGTCCTCGCAGCAGCAGCACCGTGATTTCATGCGCGCGCATAGCCATTTCACGTCGTCTCACTCTGTTGCTTAAACACAGGCCATACGCAGTCAACGTAGCTCTAGCCAGTGAACTTCAGCCAGCCTTTACAAGTGTGCGTGTTGCTTGGGAAAATTAAGTTACAACCAACTTTTTATGACGATGTTATTGACCAGTTCATAAAGAAGAACCGTAGGCTAGAATTTGTATTCAAGTAGCTAAATTGAAAAAGATAGAATATCATTGGTAAAATAAATGTTGTATTTGTATGATTAAATGTACATAAATTTCTAAATATATAGTTTTAAATGGTCAGTAATTCATTATTCCGCTATTCAGACTTCAATCACACCTCTCACTCCCTGAATGATAACAAGAGCAAGCGTGAATTTCAAGACCAGCATTCGCCCCTGATTTTGAACCAGATAATGGTACAAATTTCTTATAGCAAGACTGGTGGCTACTTAAATCCGCGCGCAGGTGTAGTCATACAGTTAGCCTCGTTGGCCTAAATAACCAAGCCTCTGCTTTACAACAAAACATGGGTTCGAATCCCACTATGTCAAGGATGTTTGTAATTCTCTTTAAGTGTAGATGATATTAGTGACGTGGTATCAGACTACAACTGTCGGAGGCCTAAAGTGGTTCAAAAAGTACCATGCTTGATCTGTAGAAAAGGATTTTTGAATTATTTGGTACTTAGTACTCTCACGATACGAAAATGTACGATAAATCTACAATCTTTCGTCAGTGGGATTGTCATAGAAAATTAAGTATCCGATCAGACAAAAGCAAAAGCAACATTGAATTTGACAATGGACTGTTGCCGAAATGCCATCATTTATTATTATTATTATTATTATTATTGTGGTTCTTTAAGGTGTCATTTGTCTGTAATCACAATGATATATAGTTGGTGCATCATTTGCATCTGAATAACTGATTATTCCTGTAACGAACGAAATAATAGCAATGCAATAATAACCATGGTTTGTATGCGATATTGTCATGGGCAATACATAGCCTATGTTTGAGTTGTAAATCAGCAGTTAGAATTGAAGGAACAAGAAGAGGGTTTGATATTAAATCAGGTTTGAGTCAAGACATTGTCTCCGATGGCATTCATCAACTGTAGGGATCACATTATGAAAGAATGTGGTACTAAAACTGATATCAAAATTAGCGACGTTAATCTCAGCTCTTTATTTTATGCACGTGATGTTTTACTTCTAAATAAATTCGGTGCGAGTCTGCAAGATTCTCTTCCTAAACTGAATAACTGTTGTAATGATTTGGCATGGACATGTAAAATATTTCAGCTATTTAGGCGCAAAGGTCAGTATGCTGGTGGATTAACACAGAGAAGTTCTTCAGAAGACAGAAATATAAGATCTGATAATGTTGGAGTCTTGACAGATAGCAAATTAATTTGGAGAAAAATTGTTGATAGGAAGTTAGTAACTTTTTCATGTGGTACAATGCTAATTATCATGTACAACCCCCCCCACACACACAAAAGGTACATGTCGGGCACTTCATGATGATGATGATATACACTACAATGATAATAACTGCCGTCTTTGTGAATCTGGAAATGACATACTGTGGGCCTCCGAGAACTAAGAAGTTATGGAACTTTTAGAGTCATCGCAAGGCTATCTAACCCTCCAGAGCCTCTCCGCATTGCAGGTTCGCGCCATGTGGTAGTTACGCCTTCGTGCTGTGGTCCCTGTTGCTGCTGAATAAACTCCCATTAGTAGAACAGAATGTAGTAATCCAAATGTTCCAACTAATCCGAGTATGCTTAGCTTCCTCATATGTGACTTTGAACATTTCTCATCTAATATTTTACAATAGTTACCTAGTGGAGTATGACCTCGTTGACATTCCGTTCTTTGTAGTTCGAGTATGGATGGTTGCCAGAGTTCAATCAGCCGCGTAGTTCTGCTGTGGCACCAGTTCCGTCAGTGAATCATAATGCCTATTGACGATGAATTAATTCCACGCCGTTAAATAAATTTGAAAATTGCTTAAAAGCCTGATAATAATTACAGATCAGCTTACCTGGCGACACAATGGGCTGCTGTGAGCACATAAAATTCGCTGATTAGCACTCCTCCACAGAATTGTGTGGTTCCCCTAAGGATAGCAGCCTACAGACAGAGAGAAATAGAGAGAGAGAGAGAGAGAGAGAGAGAGAGAGAGAGAGATCGTTTTTCTGTTAATCTAAAATCTAAAATTTCTAAAATCTATTTCTAAAATCGCCAATATAATTCACATTTTTATCAACAAAAAGGCAATGGATAACAGTCATCAGGGAAAAAATGTTACATTTAAAATCTAAACTACTTCTATCGTTTATTACATTCGATGACGTCATGTTCTCTTTTTCCTATGAGGCTATTATATTGGAATCTCTACTTTACCTACCACGCCATCCATTTTTCGTATTCCTTTTTAGCTTCTTCGCAAGGTAGTTGCATCAGTTTGCATCATCAGTAAAATCATTCTGTGGTCGCCTTAACCAATATGGGCCTTAAACAACCAATAGAGGGTTCTAAATTAGAGATGGAAATAACCGACCCTGTAGTCTCGGGGATCATGCTCTGTTTAAACGCAGTGATGCCATCTTATTCTACAATTGTAACCTTAACAATTTAGTTTGCACATATACTCAACTAGATTATGGTAATATACAGTGTTTCATGAACTTTCAACAGCAGTATACAGAACGGGAGTGTTTCGCTTGGGACAAGATCAAACGTCAATGTCATATCAACCTAGGATTCAATTCCCCACTAGAGTTCACACATCGATCTAGTATTTTACATACACTGAAGGTTACTAGTTGAAGTTTGTATATTTACATTGCAAAACATTAACAATGAAGAATCTGTATTGTATTTAGAGATTCTTCATTGTGCTGTCTTGTGCTGTCTTTGCTGTATTAATTAGAAAGCAGATAAATTTTCACGAGTCCATACTACTATTTATGCAGTTCCATGTTTATTGAAGAGAACTGCTCTATTATTATTGGTGCTTAATAGTAAATTAATTTAATTATACAATGTCCATCTGTACATAATAATAAATTATTTTTGTTTGTTTGTTGTTGATTAAGACGGTAATGGTGTCATGCTTTCAAGAAGTTGAAGCTGCATTGTCCTTTTTGTGATTTCATTATGTACGTAGGCTGTTCAATAAGTAATAAGACTATATTTATACAGAAAACAGATTACCTTTAATCGTCATCATTTACATGGTCTTTTTCGAAGTAACTACCGTGAGACGCGATGCATTTGTCCCAACGTTGCGTCCACTTCTTAAACACATGTGAGAGTCCGTTTTTTTGAGAGTTCTTTCAAAACCGCCTCCGTAGCTTTTACACATGCTTTGTTGCTTTCGAAATGGCGGCCTCTTAGTGGTTTCTTGAGCTGAGGAAACAGCCAGAAATCGCACGGTGCGAGATCACGACTGTATGGAGGGTGTGGTAGGATATCTGTGTCGTTCTTCTGCAAAACGTCCACTACACAACCAGCAGTATGTGGCCTTGCATTATCGTGGTGCAATAAGAAGCCATTCTTCAGCAATGGACGCTTCCTTTTGACATGCTTGATGATAATCGCTGCTGTGTTGATCATTGTCTCTGTGATGGACGTTGAAGGTCTTCCCTCACGTTCAAGATCTTCCACATTTTGCCTTCCTTCCTTGAAAGTTTTATGCCAACGAAAAAACTTGCCCTCGACATTGCTTCATCGTGGAAAGCTTCGCGTATCATGTTAAAAGTGTCCGATGCCGATTTTTGCAAACGCACACAAAATTTAATCGCATAACGCTGTTCCAAGGACGCTTCCATTTCGAAGACCGGTCGCGCCTCGTAGGCGCGCCGATGAGTACTTGCGTTTAGTCACGTGACACGCTGGCACATCAGCCCCGTATACGCCATCTATCAACCTCTTTTGTTAATACATACAGCAACATTTCTTTATTCCACAGAAATTAATATTGTGATGAGTGGTTTCGCCACAGTAAAATTAGTCTTATTACTTATTGAACAGCCCACGTATTACTGCACTGATGATCTTTTTTTTTTATCTTCATATTATTAAAGATATTTTAATTTTTCAATCAGATTTGATGATGAATACATAAACATATTTACCAGAATAGGAAACTATAAATATCAAAGAAAGACTCTTACTTCCGTTCTAAATTAAGCCTAGCACCACAACTTTGCACCAAGAATCAACTACTCGATAAACAGCTGATAGACGTAGATAAAGGTTGCTTTAGTCCGTGATCAAAAGTATAACGGTTTTTCTTCTAACGATGTGCGCACAAGTTACAACGAAGCTACCCGGTATCAAATACTTATTGTTGTATCAATATTAAAATTAGCATTACCATTATATAGCCTTAAGAAATTTTTACTTCCAGTTACATGCGAAGATTGCGAGTATGTGGATTGCAGACTCTGGTTAACAGGAGAAAGAGAGGTGATATGATAGAGGTCTATAGCCTTTTGAATGAGTGTTATAGGATAGCGTCGGATGAAATGTTTCGTTATATGGAAGGTGGGAGAGAACACGGGGACATCCTTGGAAGTTATGTTTGTTCACAGACAAGAAAGGGGTAAGAGCTAGGTTTTTCTCCCGGAGAGCAGTGAGTGGGAATAGTTTGCCTTTAAGGATAGTAAGTGCATCTAGCGTGAATGAATTTAAAGGAAGGTATGATAGCTGGTTTGGGTGATCTATAGCCTCCCTTGATGAGTCCTTGACTGCCTGGAGGTCTCAGATAATAATAATAATAATAATAATAATAATAATAATAATAATAATAATAATAATAATAATAATAATAACATGAAATTTCTTAAAGCTATATGTGAGGATATATTGTGAAGTTTTGCAGCCAGAGTTATGTTCTGTATAATTACGATGTTTCTCTGTTTATTTACTATAAAAAAATAAGGAAAAAAAGAACCGAGTTCTACTGAGAGTCTAAAAAGACTCTCAGTAGAAGTCACTTATCAAAAGATAACTGCATAGTTTCGTTTTGCCAACAGTCTTCACCAAAGCAACATCAGTTTCAAATTGTCTCTAAAGTACTAAGCCTTTTATTGAATATTATTATTATATAAGTAATGTTTAATTACTTCATTCATAAACGAAAATAATTTTTGTAAAAATATTTGATTGATTTCTGTTTGCTTCAAATGACAAGTCAACTTACCATCCATATCCAATCCTTTGGATCTGCTTCTACACCCCCGACAATCTTCGTTTTGTAATTTCTACCACATCCTGCACAATCACAAATAATCCGTTTAATACACAAGGTATATTTGGAAATATTAAACACACCAGTTACATAATACAGGTATATCTTACAAGCGGAAGTAGCGATGAAATCGGTTTTTGATTTTGATGCCCGATACCAACATCTATTGAGATAAGCATTGATTTGAGGAAGCCTTTCAATATTTAAACGAAACCGTCCGTCATAGTCTTTGTTTGGTACACAGACTATGTTTATTATTCGCTTCTGATATTACAATTTGTGAATTAAATAAATGTATGCACAATATTTAAACACGTGTAAAATTTTTCAGTGAAACATTTGCCTGCTACGCTGAACAAATGCTTGAAGTATAGAGTAGCGATACTGCTTGTAATACTGTAGCAGTACCTCTACTATGTTTGCCTCGTTTATGTCGTGTTATAAAAAACCATTATACATTTAAAACTATATAAGTTATTGTCAGGATATACACTATCATCCTTCTATCTTATCCCTTCTCATCAGTAATTGCTCAATGTCTTTGCTTATATATATCATGGCCTGAGATATACCCGTATTAATAAAGTACACAAGATGACATCATTAGTTCCATCAACAATAGCAATAAATATTATCTTACCATCTGCAAGAGCTACAAGTCTAGCTGGTTTAGTTCCTCCCTCAGATGGCTGAGATGGGCCTACTGTTGGTGTGGGGTTCTCCACGGAGTAACTGTCCGGACAACAGACGCCTACATGCTTGTCATTAATGACACACATGTGTTTGCTGAAGGTTGCGTAGCTGTTAATGAACTGAGGAAGCATACAGTTCTGAGCAAAAGTGCAACGTCCAGGACTATCAGAAAGGGAGTTGCACTGTTGATATCTTTCCGAGGGATCATCTCTGGTATCAAATACGGAAATGACTTCAGCAGCTCCACGAGTGAAGATTCCAATAACAGTTCCGGGATTCAGGATTGAAGCCAATTGTTCGCTACCTCGACGGATATATTCGGCAAGAATCTTTTTGGCACCTTCAATACTTCCATCCCACTTCTGGTTTGAATTGGATTGGGTGACTAACTCAGGAGGTTTGGTACTTGGTGGTGGTGGAGGTTTTGTTTCTTCGTTGGATATTCCCGGAATTTTGACATCCCAAAGTGACCATCCTAAAGAATGGTAAAAATAAATGGACTTATAAGCTGTAAAAAGTCAAACAAAAGTTTAAATTATTCTTAGAAGTCCTCTGCTCATTTTACTTTTGTTGTTGTTGGTGGTGGTGTTAACGTTTTGTTCCCGTTACTGAATACGATGTAGAAATTATAATTCAATTTTAGAATGACAATTTTATGCAAATTATTCTATATTTGTTGAAAAATGTTGTGATGCAATTATATTTAATTAAAGTTAAAAACTTATTTGAATGTAATAATTATAATTTATATTCGGAAGTATTGTTTCAAAATATTTTTACTAAAAATTTAATTTATATTTAAACGAATACACCTTTATTTTTATTAAATAAAAATACTACAATGTTGGTACCATCGACCATCTGATTGTTATAATGTAATGTATTATTATCTGTTTTTCATTTTCATATATGATTTTGCAATTTAATTACAATTTTTTTTATCTTTAATTAACTGCACTGTGGAAAAAATAACCAAAATTATACTCTCATTAAATAATTTATTTCCGACTTAAATGAATTCTCTATCTTATTTACTTATGTTTATTTTCGTATCTATTTTTTTTTACAGTATATTATTATATTTGTTTCAGTTTTGAAAGAAATACAAATACGTGCATTTTAACAGACTTTACCTTGTCGTTTTATCCTATATATCTCTTTCCCATATGTTCCATCGAAAAGAAAAACGCACAAAAGAATAAATAACCTTGGATTCATCTCTAATTTGAAGCTGTTTAAAACAAAAAGAAATATAAGATTATTTTACGAAATAATGAAATAACTTAAACAGTTATAAACTCAATATTCATGCTATTCTAATAACCACATTAGTAAACTTATTTAATACAATTTTTTAGTTTTATTTTATTGCTATTTTTTTTATAAATTATTACTGAATCATCTATTACGTAATTATTTTTTTATAGAAATTTTCTTCATCATGTTCCCAAGATAGCCCATAGATGGCACCACAATTCAACTTAACTTTTACGTTGTTCTGTATTTTATATTTAAACAAAAATACTAAAAATGGACAAGTATGCGCTGTCTGCACTGTTTCTTTTTCAGGCAAAAATACTTTATTCGATAAATAACTATATTAAATATATGGAAAATTCCCTATCGCTTAGAATTTTTAGATACATAGAAGGTATCCGGCATATAAATTTGTCATACAAATCACATTTCAGGAAAAATATAATTTAATTGAAACTTTTTTTTTTATATAAATCTCAATTTATTTAAGAACACATCTAAGATATTGATTCGATTATTAAAATTTAAAAAAAAAGAAAACATCCTAGGTGTTTGATGCCCACTTGATATCCTAGAAATAATGTGAATTTAAAATGAATAAAAATAAAAATTGAATTTTTATATTTGTTCATTTAATTTTAATTTTATTTTTATTGAATTGAAAAACAAAGTTGGTTCTGAATAGAGAAGAAATTGGGGCGGTAAACATAAAAAGAGGTATTTTTCAAGGAGACTCATTATCTCCTTTATTGTTTATCTTGTCATTGATCTCCATTAACTTGAATTTTAAATAAAACTGCTCATGGTTGCCTACCTGCACAAGAAAGTGCAAAGATATCTCATCTTTTATACATGGACGATCTGAAGCTGTGCGCAAAATCAGAACTTGGATCGTTGCTTAACACCGTGCACATATTCCGTCAAGATACTTCAATGGATATTAGCTTAGACACATGTGCAATTGCCGAAATAAGTTGCTTAACGCTGGAAATTTGATAAAAGCAATAAACACCTAGGTCATACCTGTTCTTGGATATTCAACAGGCATTGTTCAATGGACCCAGCCAGAGGTAGAAGATTTAGACCGAAAAACGCGAAAATTAATGAGAGTGCACCATGCCCTCAATCCTCGCAGTGACATTGATAGGCTCTATCTATCACGCAAAAAAAAGGTGGCAGAGGATTACTACAAGTGAAGCAAGTTGTTGAAGAAGAAAAACGAAATCTGAATGATTATCTACAGCAAACAACGGAAAAATTTCTAATTGATGTAAGGAAAGAGGGTTTATTTAAACTCATGAAGACGAAATTGGAGTACAAGACCAACCAAGTAAAAATGAGAACTGAAAGATGGAAAAATAAGGCATTGCATGAAAATACCTTCGCAGCATAGAGGACAGCGCTGATAGCAACTTGACTTTGCAATGGTTGAGAAATGGAGCACTAAAGAAAGAAACAGAGTCTGTAATTTTCGCAGCACAAGAACAAACCAATGTTATGAAGGCAAAAATACAAAAAATTCAAGAAGACAGTAAACACAAATTGTGCAAAGAGAAGGAAGACCACATTATAAGTGGGTGCAGCAAAATCGCCCAAATTGAGCACCATAAAAGGCACGATAATGTAGCTAAGATAATTCACTAGCATTTATGTAAAAAAGTACGAATTTAAAGTATTTAAAGACTATTGAAAGCATAAAATTGACCGGAAAGTGATTGAGAATGAAAAAGCTAAAATACTCTGGGATTTCAAAATCCAGACTGACAAAAGCTTGGAATGTAATACACCTAATATAACAGTGGTTGAAAACAGTGAAAACAAGGGTGTTCAGTTTATCGAAATATCAGTACCAGGAGATAGCCGAATTGACGAAAAAGAAACTGAAAAAATCACAAAGTATCGCGAGTTGCAAGTCGAAGTTGAACGAATTTGGCATAAAAAAAAACGAAAGTTGTTCCCATAATCATAGGTGCTTTAGGCGTCATCCCCCAAAACACTGAAAAAACATCTAGAAGTACTCAAGTTAAATGGATTAAAAACCGGGTAGTTGCAAAAGGCTGCTTTGTTCGGCAAAGATTTCATTTTCAGAAAGGATTTCCACAACTGATAGGCCCCTGGGTAGGGCTCGAATTAGTGGAATATAACCAGCCTTTTACTTAAGGCCGTGGAAGCAAATCAAGCTTGGAAGAATATTATATATATTTTTGTCAGATTTAAAAATGTTCATTTTAATATTTTTAAATATATATATATATATATAAATATTTTTTTAAAAAATTAAATGCATAAATACACAGATTAAAATTATTTTCTTCATTGGAAAGCTGTTTTGCAAATTGTTCTCGTTTAGGAAGGAAATTTTTCCGGGTATAAAAATTTAACTGTCAACACATTTGGTCTGCGACTTCGTCAAAAGTACTTTTGAGATGTTTACCGAAAAATATGCATTTCTTTTTAACTTAGCAATAAAGTGAGCAATAAGGAAAAACTATAATTATCTAGTTTGTCAAGAATTAATCGTGACTTGCTTCCCAAACCATGTAAAATGCATAATTTACTCATGGGTAACACATAAAATACGAACAGCTGCTCCTCTTTTTCCGGAAAAAAAAACTCTTGATCCTTCGTTACGGTTAGCGGATTAGTTGGCGAAGACTGCAGACAGGGTACTACATGATGGTGTACACTGCGTTGCAAAAATTACTTGCACAATACGATTTCTTTGAAATACGTACCAATCAGAAATTATATCACGAGGGAGACAGCAGGTAGAAAGGCAAGGGATGAACGCTAAATGACTGTGGTTTGTAAAATAAAAAAATAAAAAAATAGTAAATGATGAGTGATTTATAGTTCGTTGACTTCCAAAGAAGTTTTATGATGTCGTATATTATACTGTCACTTTTTATTATTTAAGGATGATCCCTTAATGTATTAGTAGGTTGCAGAATTGACATTACAAAATAATCTTATTTTAAATTTATTGCTTTTCTCTGAAGACTTCGATTTCCAATTCTTGTTTATTTCTAAGAGAAAAGTAGGCAAAAAAGCGACATCTACATAACAGTGATATCTAATTCAGTCCATGGTTTTATTTATTTCGTTGTTTTTCTATCACGTGTATAATATTTTTATAGACAGGTGATATTGACGGTAACTATATATTCGGATTTGTGGTGCTCCTTCAGTATTTGGAAATTTTAATTTCAGTTATTGAAAAATGCAGTTTAAAATAATTTGAATGTTATTAAATAAAGAAAGAGGTGATTGAGAATACTGAACAAATATTAATAGCGATCCAAAATATCTAATTTTATGAAATGCTGTGAAGTACGCAAGAAATTATTATTATTATGCAGCAAGGTAGGAAGCGCGCTATTTCGATGCTCACATATTTTAAGTTGTAAAGTAGGCTTTTTTTTTTTTTTTGAATTAAAATTTAAACTGTATTAGTGAATTTCTTCAAGCTGAACAGTTTGACGTAAAAACTATAAGTATCTGTTAAGTAATAAGTAAATTATAAGTATTCAAAGTTCGAAGCATACGTTGGTCATCTACGCGAGAGGAGAACAAAGGAAGTCGCCATTTTAGTAGTCACAGCAAGATCGTCAAAACCAGAAATATGAAGTGCTACAAATGCCAAACGGGGGAAGAAAACCACATAACATGCAGGAACTGCCAGAGAAGTATGCATTTCTATGTTCGGAATTGTCCGAGGCCACTTGGCAGCGAAAATTGGACACGAAGCGTGATGTGTGGAAGTGCCCACATTGTAGAGAAAGCAAAGGAGAAATGTTGCCTTCAACTGCAGACAGGAAACAGTCAATGCAGAAAACTACCGGAGGCGGTAAACAGCTAACTCGGCAATCAACAGCAGAGGAAATGAAAAACAAAGAATACAGCAACGGAAACCCAGGTGAACCAACTTTGAATGGATTACTAGAAAATAGATAACAAAATCTAAAAGACAGTTTAATCAATTTTGTTGGAGAACTATTTGAACAACATACCGTACAAATTACCGAAAACTTCAACCAATATGAGGAATTTATTAAATTTAATAATAGCTCTGTAGAAGACATATTACAGACCGTTAGAAAAATTAAAAACTGCGTTAAAGAACTAACTGAAAGATAGCATAATTTAATTAAAAAGACAACAGAACTACAACAAGAACTAAACTCTTTAAAACAACTACGAACTCTTAAACCGACAGCAGTATAAAAATCATCTCCTCATAGATGGTCTCCGGAAATTGCACAGAACACTTAAAAGACACGGTAATACAACTAAACCAGAAAATTGGCGCTCCCATAGAATCAAAAGATATCCATTCGGTAGATTGATTACCACAAAAAAAAAAAAAAAAGGAAAGTAATCCCCGTCCTCCCCCGTCGTGGTGCGAGTCACTCATAGCCCAACAAAAGGTACCCTTATAAAAGCTAGCAGATTAAAAACCAGTGGTCAAGGATCTGAAAGGAACCCACGACAATACCCAATATACTTGTCCGAATACCTTACGCCATATTATCAGAAACTATTCTACCAAACAAGGAAAGTAAAAACAGAAAACAATTACCAGTTTATATGGATAAGAGACAGCAAAATATTCCTTAAAAAGGCACAAGACGCAAAACCAATCCAAATAAAATTCATAGACCTCAACAGGCCGCCACATTAAAAGGAATATCGACGACTCTGAAAGGAGGGAAAAGCACTCCAACCTACATGAATGCAGACCGTCAAGCAGATGTAATCACCCTGGAACATGATAACTGCCATATTCTGAAATCAATAACAGAATGGAAACAACTGACAATCCCCAAAAAAAGGACTATCTATTCTCCACATCAACATCAGGAGCATTCAAAAAAATTGGCTGACCCTGCAAGCTTATCTGAAGGAAGATATAGATGCAATAGACATTTTAATACTGACTGAAGTATCTACGACAAACGAAGAGGCATCCTCCTACCAAATGCCACACTTCCAACAACACAAACACTGCAGACAAACGAAACGAGGCGGTGGTATAATAATATTTACCAAACATAAACTAGAAGTAACAGAAATAAAATATAAATTAGAATACGCAGAAAACATATGCATCGAAATTAAAAACATCAAACAAGAAAACTTCATGATATTAAACGCAATATACAGACCACCAAACTTAAGCACTACAAAATTTGTAGATGAATTAAATAGATGGCTTTTAGCCACGGAAGAAGGCGCTTCAGAATATTTGATAATAATAGGTGACACGAATATAAACATTAGGAACATAAATAACAACACAGAACAATACCTAGCCTTCTTATCAGCAAATAACATAATCCCGTCCATACAGGTCGTATACACAAGAAGAGATAGTCGGAAATACAACCACCTAATCTTGTATTGACCACATAAATATACGGGCCCCTCGAAACAGCCACACAGCAGCCGTCATAACGTGCAAACTGCCCGACCATTATTTCACAGCATCACAGTTACACACAGAACCAGAACCCATAAAACTCACTGAGACTACAAAACAGTATTATAGCATTCTAAACGAAACAATAGTAAACGATGAAATCAGAAAAACAGACTGGATGCAGATGGCATCTTTAGACTCTGCTGACGCTGTATATAACAATCTTAAACTTGCATTTAATAAAATATATAACAAAGAATTAACAAAAATAAAAATACGCTCCCGAACTAAAGAGAATCCATGGATAACAGACAACGTATTAACATACATACAAAGAAAAGATGCCCTATGGAAACAACTTAAGAACTCGCAGAACAATATCGCTTTAAAAGCTGAATACAAAAGAAAACGGAATCTCCTAACAACCCAGATTAGAACGGCAAAAAGAAACTATTACAGCAACAAATTAACAACAGCACAGAACGACATAAAGGAAACCTGGCACCTGATTAATGAAATGCTGGACAATATACACAGAACCACTGCCTCAGAAACAATAAAACACAGCTTTGCCTGCGACCCCAAATCCCTCAAACAGTCGGCAAACAACTTTAATCAGCACTTCGTGAACTCTGTCCAAAAGCTACAAGAAACAACCTTTCCTCACACTAACGAACATCCTCCACTAGGTCCACGAGCAACCCAGTCGATGTGGTTCCCCACAGCAACAAAAGAAGAACTATCACTGGCAATTCAACAAATAAATCCTAACAAAGGACCGGGGATAGACGGAATCAGACCAAAATACATCAAGAAACACTCAACCGACCTACTTCCAGTTATACAAAAACTGTTAAATAAAATCTTCGAAACGGGACACATACCTGAAACACTGAAGACTGCACTAATCACACCCATACACAAACAGGGAAAAAGAAACATTATAAGTAATTACAGACCCATTGCCATGCTGTCTGTAATCAACCAAATCATGGAGCGCATCGTGCATCAGAAACTCTCCACATACGTTGAAAAATTTCAAATCATACCCAAAACACAATACGGCTTTCAAAAAAATAAAGGAACAGCAACACTCCTGGAAGATTTCACAGATCTAATAAACGCTGCATTGGATAAAAACAGAATAACATTAGTGGCATTCATTGACCTAACAAAATCATTTGACACACTAACACATAAAACCTTGTTAACGAAACTAACTCATATCGGAATTGGAGGTCGTCTACTCCAGTGGTTTAAAGCATACACGAAAAACAGAAAGCACATCACACGTATAGGATCAGCGTAGAGCAAAGAAGTACCGATAACCTGTGGAGTCCCATAAGGAGCTGTCCTGTCTCCCATTCTATTTAACATACACACACACACGACATAAGCCAACTCCCCCTAAAAAGTAAACTCTTCCAGTATGCAGACGACACGGCCATAGTATCCATTCACAACAATGCAAATATCGCTTACACAAATATGCAACACGACATCAATCAAATCACTAACTGGTTAACCGAAAACGGCATATATATAAACCCTGGAAAAACAAAGCTAATGATATAATCCCTTGAGAGTGATCGATTAAGGATAGTAGTGATTGAGTTTGTCGTAAAGTTTTTCAGTGTAGTTTATTTTAAAATGAGTTAAAATTCGAAGTTTACTACTGTACCGTAGGTTTGTGCCCGATAAGTAGAGCAGGTAAGACTTTTTAGTTTCTATTTCGTTTTCGTAAGCCTAGCCATGGACAAGTCTTTCGACGATCTCAATTTTCAGGAACTTTTGACGCTATTCAGGAATTTAGGCAACTTAATACATAAAAAATGGCCAGATTAAATCGGAGCACACCAGATCCTCGAAGTGGAGACAGGGAATCCCCATCCCTCTGAGCTTCCTCACTCTTCGCATGACAACGCCAGTGAGCCAACAATAAAACCTGAAGACACCTCTCTTTCAAACCCCAGTGGCTTTCAGGAAGTTAAACGGAAGAAGAGAAAGAAAAAATCCCCTGCAACAGATCCTGAAATAATACCTCAGATGTTGGAAACTACAGCTCCAATGGATACATCAACACTAGCTGATGAAAGAACAGGAACATTGACACAGCCGAAAGAGAGGATTCCACCAGTAATCTTGAGAGCTAAAGAAAACTGGTCGTCACTTGCAGAGACGATGAAGAACAATAACATCACGTTCTCATTAGCTAAAAACACCGATGATGGAGTCCACATACAGCCCGAAGGAGCAACCGACTACCGCCAGCTCACCAGACTTATGGATGAACAGAAAGTCCCATATCACACATACCAACTGAAAAGTGAAAAAAACCTTAAGGTAGTCATCAGAGGTCTGGCAGAAACCATAACAACTGATGAAATATAGGGTGTTCGGGATAAATTTGACATATTTATAATTAATTATATTTTTCCGTAAGTTACATGTATTAACACACACTTCTCTTCATTTAAAAGTTTGGACCCTTCTTCATTCATATACAAGATGTCAGAAAGGATGGATAGCTGGAACCCACCTGAATCATGGAAGAGAATAACTTGTATCATGATGATTCGTGCCCGCCATCAAAATAAGGATATTACGACTGCTGCCCAATGCTCCCTGAATACAGTAAAAACAATCAGGCATGAACTAGAGACTTGCAATGGTGACTACGAGGATGTAGCAAGAAGAAAGATCCCTAGCAGACGATCTGATTGCGTTCGTACAGCAGAATTCCTCGCAAATCTGCAGGAACAGGTGTTGAAGAACCCTGGCATTGGAATTCGGGCTTTGTTCGTGGAGTTGCTAACTGTAGTCAAGCCCTGGATAACAAGGGTAGCCAATGGTAGGCCGTATGTATGGCAGCAGGATTCGGCCCCTTGCCACACCTCTGGGAAAAGTCAAAAATGGTTGTCTGAAAATTTCTACGACTTCACCAGTCCAAATGTTTGGCCTCCAAACTCCCCAGACCTTAACCCCATGGATTATTTTGTATGGGGCGCAGTTGAAAAAGACACCAATCGCACTTCCAGTAATACAAAAGCCCAGTTAATGGATAAAATTAAAACAGTTTTTGCGGCCCTTCCCAGGGAGACTGTAGCATCAGCTTGTTCGAGGTTTCGAAGCAGAATTGAAGCTGTGATCGATGCTAATGGTGGTTATTTTGAGTAAATCTTGTTGATAGTATTGTAATTAACTCTGCCTGTAATGTTTTTTTGTCAATTCATTAAATTTAATAGATACAAAGAAGATTTTCTTTTTCCTTACGAAACTGTCAAATTTATCCCGAACACCCTGTATATATATATAGGGTGGCCATAAAATAACTTCCCCTCTTTGGAGGCATCTGTAGCTAAAACCAATAAACGGAATGAGACCAAATTTTATATTCAGACTTTTGAAGGCATGGAGAGATGATTTCCGCGAAAAAGAAAGATTTAGTGCCAAAAATCGCCGATAGGGGAAATTTTGGCGCTGGAGGAGCCGAAAACAAGCGGATAATTACATTAAAGGCAGATAAAATGGAATAATAACATTTCGACGGGGTAAGCGACAGCCGCGTCACTCATTCCAGCTGGATATGTGGCGCGTTACAATGATAATAATAATTAAACTAAAACAACAACTTGCGAAAGACACAGAAATCAATGTAGTGATTGAACTCACAGGAAATAACGTTTTATTCATCAGAATCAGGGTCCCCTGGACCACATACACGATTTTCGATGTGCTGACCTTTCTTGTGTACAACAAACTGCATCCGGTGTGCGACATGCTCTACAACTGAAGCGTAAGGAGTCGGACTGGATGTTCATAACAGCCCGCTTTTATGCTCGCTTTCAAGACATGCAAGTTGGGAACGCCACCAACATACATAACGGATTTCAAATATCCCCACAGCTAAAAGTCACATGGAGTGATGTCCTGGGATCGAGGCGGCCATGCCGTCGGAAAGAACTGACTGATAACCCTCTCATTACTGAAATGCTGGCGTAAAAGGCGCTCCATGTGTGGCCATGCTCCATCCTGCATAAAAATTATGAAGTCCAAATTTGAAATTATGAAGTCCAAATTACGGAGTCCAAACATTGTCTTCGCTGCAATGCAGGAATGACAAAATTTTCCAGCATTCGTCGATAAATCTCTCCTGTAATAATGGAGCAGGTTACAGGACCTTTAGGGGTATTACGCTAAAAAAAATATAGTCCTAAAAGTATGAAATCTGCTGTGAAGCCACACCACACGGTTACTTTTGGAGAATGCAGTGGTACTTGCTGGATCGCTTTGGGGATGTTTAGATGCCCAAATTCTGCAGTTGTGAGTGTTGACCGATCCATTCAGATAAAAATAAGCCTCATCACCCCACAATCTTCTCCAAGGCCAGTCATTGTCGACCTCCATTCGGGCAAGAAACGTTAGCGCGAAGGTCATGCACTTATCATAAACTGCGGTAGTTAGTGCTTGCACACGACTTAACTTATACGGATAGAAGTGAAGCATTTTCCGTAAGATTTTCCAGATTGCACCATAAGCCACATCAAGTTTGCGAGCTATGGCACGAGCGCTTGAACCAGTTCTGGTCCCTGTGTCGTCGAACACCGCAGTAGCAACGTTTGTTACTGTCTCTTCTTGCACTGCTTTCCCTCCTCTGCCAGGTCTAACTCCTAGTGATCCAGTTTCTTCAAACTTCTTAATCATAGCTCTCAGTGCTACAGCTGACATAGGACCTGTACGCAGGTTATGAAGCCTTCTAAATTCTCCAATGGCCGCTATGGCATTGCACTGCTTAAGGTAAAACAACTTAACAGGTAAAGCATGCTGAGGCAAGGTAGGACGCATATTGAGCACAATTCGTCAGTCATTCGAATAACTGCCTGAACGTTCCCAATCCCTTTTTAAGTGGAATTGGTGGCGCTGCTCTCACATACGCACAAGTAAAATTTGCATAATCCTTTTTACCTGCGTTTACTGCAAATATTTAACTGCTTTCGGTTCCGCCAGCGCCAAAATTTTCCCTATCGGCGACTTTTGGTACTAAATCTTTTTTAGTAAAAAGATTTAGTACCAAAAGTCTCAATATAAAATGTGGTCTCATTCCGTGTATTAGTTTTAGCTACAGATACCTCCAAAGAGGGAAAGTTAATTTATGTCCACCTTGTATGTACGCACGTCTAGGAAGACAGACCTATTATATGTATGCACCTCTAGGAAGACTTCCTGTCTTCCTAGAGGTGCATACATATAATAGGTATTGCACCGTGTAAGGTGTAATCACTCTTATTATATCAAAACATTCACCGATGATGATGCACTCACAACGTCCACTGGTAGCCAATTCAATCCAGTCTCTACACGCCGTGAAAAAAACCTGGATCCCAAATTGTTGGTGACCACATCCTTACTCAATGTTCATGAATGACCTTGAAAATTGATCTTGAAAATTCCACTCGACCAGCTGTGAGCTGCAAAATTTCTCCTGCACTGCATGAAACCCTTTTGCTAAAGCTTATTTTGCATACCCATCCCTTTCATTTGATAGAACAACCTCCTCTGTGCAATTCTGTCAAATACTTTGGCAAAATCTAAAAGAATCATCGTGAATTCATTCTCCTCATGCAATTCTACTGCCACACTATTGTAAAATGTTTAGACTGGGAAACAAATCCAACTTTCGATAAAGCTATGCTGTCCTCTATAAAATATCAAAATATTATCTATCCACCTCTGGTGGATGGATAACATTTTGATCTTTCATAGATGTGATTTCTCATCAGCCTCGCTAATACCATAATACTGTTCTAGATATATACGCATAACGTTTAATTAATTAGAAACTTTTATTCATCAGTGGTTTCCGTATAGGAATTCAACAGCAAATATCAATTCAATTCCCTGCGTATAGTTTGATGAGATAGGGGTCGGGAACAACCTTTTAAAGCTTCAATTGCATTTAAAATTGCTGCATCAAGTTCTGTTTGTCCGTACAAGTCTTATCAGACAGATCTAGGTCCTTGCAAACTGTCTCAGGATCACATTTACGCCTCTTAGACTAGCAGTGTGGGTTATTTTTCCACTGATTAAACATCCAGGATATCTCACCTTTTGAAAAACCATTCATCTCTGCTGTTTTCAAATAGTGGCTCCTGTAAGACGGGCATCCACAGTAAGTTCTTTATCGAAATCCCAAAGATCTTTCGTGTTTTCCTATTGTGATCAACACTTAACGATTATCAACCGGAGGCATTCTTAAATAGTTTGCCTAGAAAGCCTGGTAACGCACATGACCAAATATTTTGCATATACGCTGCGTAAATAACGTTTATGTACATCTGCATTAAGGTTTCGAGCATAGCTAATTGTTTATCACTTTCTGTTAACAAACATGCTGATTTTAATACGCTGTTGCAATGTGTTTAACATCTGTGCCACTTATACATCTTTACATCATCTTAGCATCCAGTGTAGTAAAAAATCTATCAAGAATGTATACATTACCAAACTTAAATAACTTGGTTATTTTCAATCCATTCTACACTACCCTGCTATCTGCATTCGCTAATGTTATCCTGTCATCATTATTCTTCTATTTACTCGCCACATAACGAAAGAATCCTTTCGGATTTCCTTTGATCTGTTCAGTTTTCTTTTCATAGTCTGTGTAAAACTGTCTCAAAGCCTTTGGCTGAACCGACTGACAATTATCACCTCTCCCCAGTGGTGAGCTATGGGAATTTTAACAAAGGGCTCGCATCGTCGAGCAAAAATAAGCCGCATTTCACACAAAAACTTTTATTAATACAGCTTATGTACAAAGGCCAATCAAAAGGTATGAGGTGACATCAACCTGTAAAGGCTGTCATTTTTAAACAAATGTTTCATGATCTAAACATGAAATATTTGCACGCAATCATCTGTGTTAATTTATCTTACATAAGAAAAACATTTTTTAACTATCAAAATATAATAAGAATAAAATATTTTATAATCGCACATATGCAAAAGTCCGCATTTTTTATAAACAAAATAAATTTGTTTTGTTTCCGATAGAAGTTTTTATCACAAACAATCTATAAATAATAAATAAATATTATCTAAACACAATAATATTGAAGTACGTTATATTTCTCTTTGTTTTTATACTTCACGTGATAATCAAGGGTACCAATCAAGGGGCATTATTTTATAGTCCTATTTATTTATGTGATTACCAAAAGTGAATTCTTATTTGTAAAATGGTAGTAACAGTAACTATAATATTTTATTTAATAAAATCACTTTGTTAGGTTACCGTATGAGTTCGTTGCTTAATCTGATCTGTTTCGGTGGCTTCCTCTCTTTGAGAAGGTTGCAGCTGATTACTAGGGAGATAGTGACGCAAGGGGGTTTCCCGTTGCCTTCCTTGCCGTATTTCTATGACTGTTTCCGTGTGTGTGTGTTTACGGGTCCTGTTTGCCTGATTGAGGGATGAAAAACCCCAGATAAACTAACGGAAAAAACCCTGCTATCCAGGACCGGCTAACTTGGCTATGGCTGAGAGAGATCCTTAAGCTCCACACGTCGTCGACGGGAATCGAACCTAGGACACTCCTTCCCCAGGCTGCGAAGCGCATAGCCACTAGGCTAACCACGAGGACTGTTGCTTGATATATTTCAAACAATCATGTTTTTTTTTTTTTTTTTTGAAAAAATAAAACAGTAAACAGTCAACCAGATCTCACTAATGCCACTAACCTTTGATTTATTTGTATTAATACAAAACGAAAGAATTCAACATGCACTAAAAAGCTATCCAGAGAATAACTTTAGGCCTAAAGGTCAAAGGTGTTTGGTTTTTGGATTAACTTTCAACTTTCTTGATTTTTCAACTCACCAAAGTGCTTTTAAAAGGAACATATTTTGCTGTGTATTTTTGAAACAGAACAAATGTGTACTGGCTACTGTATGCAAGAGTAACTTATGTTGCCATGGAAACGCGATAATATGGCATCTAACTCAGCAACGAAAAGCAATTTTATTATATAAAGAAAAATAATGTCCGTGCATTAATAGTTTGAAGAAAACTGCTAATAATAATAATAATAATAATAATAATAATAATAATAATAATAATAATAATAATAATATGCTTTGTTTTGCTTTGAATATTCACGCAGAAATATCTTTTTCTTGTAAATTGTGTATTAAAAAAAATCAGAGGCTCTTACACCTATATCCACAATCTGAGTATGCGTTTCCTCTTCAAAAGAATTTATTTAAATATTTCAATTATTGGTAATTGGATGGCTAAGAAAACAAATGAAAAGAAAACGAAGTATCCAATAATAAATTGTATAAAAATTGCAAGCGAAGGAAGTTACAAATACGCTTGCAAAAATGGTTAAGATGTAGCGAAACAGCCACTGATATAGATTCCGCCCATGACCTCAAAATTAATGTCAAGGAAAGGGTGGAGATGTCAAAGTGTATGATAAAGAACCCCCCCCCCCCAGGATTACTGCTTAATGAACAAAACACAAGAAACTTTGTCTAAGATTACGTCCACTAAGCCGTTATTATATCGCAAAGTAGAGATTATAATATCCTGTATGTAATTGTTATTTTATTTCCGAGCTTCCGTAGCTAAATGGTATTGGCAAGGTCCATTCGTCAGAAAGACATGGGTTATTCTAATCTGGTCCTAGTGTAAAGCTTCGAAACACCTTTTCATCTGAAGGTGAGTTAAGTAGGCTCATACGGAAACTCGGGTTTTGCTTTCCACAAAATAGACAAGCCAAGAAGAACAAATGCAATTAACTGAAATAATATATTGACCTTATAGCCTTAAGAACATTGACCTTAATTTCAAAAATGACCATAAAATATCATCCCTGCACGAATTAGTAGAGTATTCATTTACTTTGTACTGCTATCGCAGTGAACAATGCATTTTGGTCTTCATTAGGATCTAATATTTTGGCATTTTTTCTCGACATGTTCATTCTTTAACATCTAATTCAAAAATATACAACCATTTGACGTATTTAAATGCCACATACAAAATACATCTTTTGTATGCAGCTGATTTTTAATAACAATATAAAAATGCAACAATCAAATTGTTGTAATCCAAATAATTATTTTTTTTTTAGATTGTCGAAGTCATTAGTTAGCGGTGTTGTTCGCAATAAATCACAAAATATTATAAATCTATTAGAAGTGGGTTATGCGAGAAGTTTCTCCAAAATAATAACATGAATACGACTGCTGAAGTTTTCGTTAATAACAGCAATGTTATTAAAAATGTCGACATGCCGATTCCCACTAAACAACTAAATGACTACGGGACAGCAGCAATTTCTTTATTTCTAATGCTTTTTTTCACATTCTTACTCATAATCATGTAAGTATACAACATTTTACTAAGCCTATGCGAATTGAAACCAATGGTACAGAAACAAAGGTAGACTATTTGAAGTTTGATTTTTATTGTCTATTTAGGTTCCCAGGATTCCGAAAATTTCTGAAGAAAGTCTGGAAATATATTCTTAATTTTAGATTCGGCGGTAAGTAGTGCATTGATTTACTGGGGAAAAATAAATAAATATATATTATAAATATATATATAATATAATATAATATAATATATAATATAAATATATAAAATAAATAATAGAAAATAAATAAATAAATAGATCAGATGTAGAAGCTTTGAGTGGCCTTTCCATAATGATTATATAATTAATTGGGTGTTGTACGGTATGTATTGTACGGTATCTATATATATATATATATAGAAAGTTTTTTTACCTTGGTTATATAGTATGTTAAAGATACCAAGCTATTTTATAAGCTAGGTTTTAATCCAACTTGACATACTTGTCTGTTTTTTAAGAAGACTTGACATATTTGTCTGTTTGCTTAGTTGGGAAAAAGGATTAAACCCTAGCTTATATGTATATATACTAGGGGGGATACCCCCCCTCCCCTGACGCCTATGGTGGACCCCAGTTCCGGACTGGTAGGCCAGTTCACCTTGAATTCTGACGACTCGAATTTTGAATACTCGAAAGGGGGGAGGGTTCTGCTCCCTCCCCCTCGGCACCTAACCCTCCGAGTTCCGGACTGGTAGGTCGGTTCTCCTTGAATTCTGAAGACTCGAATTTTGAAGACTCGACACTCAGTGTAGCCCCTGAGTTTCAAAACGTTTCAAAATAACTTGACAAAAAACGTGACACAAAAACGTTTCATAAAAAGGCTTATTATTTTATATATATATATATATATACAGGGTGTTCGGGATAAATTTGACAGTTTCGTAAGGAAAAAGAAAATCTTCTTTGTTTCTATTAAATTTAATGAATTGACAAAAAAACATTACAGGCAGAGTTAATTACAATACTATCAACAAGATTTACTCAAAATAACCACCATTAGCATCGATCACAGCTTCAATTCTGCTTCGGAACCTCGAACAAGCTGATGCTACAGTCTCCCTGGGAAGGGCCGCAAAAACTGTTTTAATTTTATCCATTAACTGGGCTTTTGTATTACTGGAAGTGCGATTGGCGTCTTTTTCAACTGCGCCCCATACAAAATAATCCATGGGGTTAAGGTCTGGGGAGTTTGGAGGCCAAACATTTGGACTGGTGAAGTCGTAGAAATTTTCAGACAACCATTTTTGACTTTTCCCAGAGGTGTGGCAAGGGGCCGAATCCTGTTGCCATACATACGGCCTACCATTGGCTACCCTTGTTATCCAGGGCTTGACTACAGTTAGCAACTCCACGAACAAAGCCCGAATTCCAATGCCAGGGTTCTTCAACACCTGTTCCTGCAGATTTGCGAGGAATTCTGCTGTACGAACGCAATCAGATCGTCTGCTAGGGATCTTTCTTCTTGCTACATCCTCGTAGTCACCATTGCAAGTCTCTAGTTCATGCCTGATTGTTTTTACTGTATTCAGGGAGCATTGGGCAGCAGTCGTAATATCCTTATTTTGATGGCGGGCACGAATCATCATGATACAAGTTATTCTCTTCCATGATTCAGGTGGGTTCCAGCTATCCATCCTTTCTGACATCTTGTATATGAATGAAGAAGGGTCCAAACTTTTAAATGAAGAGAAGTGTGTGTTAATACATGTAACTTACGGAAAAATATAATTAATTATAAATATGTCAAATTTATCCCGAACACCCTGTATATATATATATATATATATATATATATATATATATATATATATACCTGAAGAAGGCTGTAAAAAGCCGAAACTAGTCGTGGGATACTATTAAACCTTTTTTCTTTTCTCTCGGTTTATGTCATTCAATCCTTTAAATATATGTGTGTGTGTGTGTGTGTGTGTGTGTGTGTGTGTGTGTGTGTGTGTGTGTGTGTGTGTGTGTGTGTGTGTGTGTGTGTGTGTGTGTGTGTGTGTGTGTGTGTGTGTGTGTGTGTGTGTAATTATTCAATATCCACTCTTCAACATAATATATATAATATAATATAACATAATATATTCCTGATAAGATTTATGCCAGTATACTTGAGAAACGGTTGAGAAGGATTGTGGAAGAAAAGCTTGGTGAAGAACAAGCTGGATTCAAGCCAAATAGAGGCTGTTAGGATCAGATCTTCACTTTACGACAAATGGTCGAGAAAGAATGGGAATATCACAAAGATCTGTATTTAAGTTTTGTCGATCTGGAAAAGGCATACGACAAGGTGCCAAGAGAGAAGCTATTCAATAAAAATACAGTCATATGGTGTCAATGGAGCATTATATCAAGCAATACTTAGTCTTTATTTGAGTTGTAAGTCAGCAGTTAGAATTGAAGGAAGTACAGGAAGATGGTTTAATGTTAAACCTGGAGTGAGACAAGGATGTACATTATCCCCTCTGTTATTCATTATCTACATAGATCACAATATGAAGGAAAGTGGTATTAAACCCCATAAATAGATACCATATCTATTTATGAGGATGACATTATACTTCTAAATAAATCCGCTACAAGTCTACAAGATTTCCTGACTAAATTTAATAGCTGTTGTAATAGATATGGTATGAAGGTCAGCATTAAAAAGACAAAAACAATGAAAATAGGCAGAATCATTGAAAATATCAACTATGTTGTGAATGGAGAACCTGTGGAACAAGTAAAACATTTCAGCTACTTAGGCACAATTTTTACTGAAGATGGTAAATTAAATATGGAAATAGACAACAGAATCAACAAAGCTGGAATGGTAGGAAGTCAATTGAATAAATTCATATGGAATAAGACAGAAATTAGTCGGAACACTAAATTAGCTGTATACAAGACAGTGTTCAAACCAGGTTTAACTTATGGAGCTGGGTCAGAAGTAAACACTTGACCAAAGACTAGAGACCGCAGATATGAGAGTCCTGAGAAAGATTAGGGGGATGAACAGATGGCATCAATGGCAATATCATATTAAAAATAAGGATATTAGGAAAGAACTTGACATTGTCAACATCCAGGAATGCATTAGCAGAGCTAATCTCAGGTGGTATGGTCACTTAAATAGAATGGGCGAGGAAAGATTAGAACAACAAATGTTCTCTGCCAGGTTGGCAGCAAAACGACCCAGAGGAAGACCAAGATATAGGTGGATTGATACGGTACAAAGTGCCTTAGACGATAGAAATATAAGATCTGATAATGTTGGAGTCTTGACAAGTAACTGACTGATTTGGAGGAAAATTGTAGATAGGAAGTTAGTAATGAGGTAAATTTTTTCATGTAGTACTATCATATCCTGTACACCGCTTGAGGGTAAATATCAAGAAGTTTATTATTATTATTATTATTGAATTGTATAGTGAATTGTGTGCTGCATTGTATACACGATTTTAATAGTGTATCCAATGTATAAATATTTAGCTAGTTAAAAATGTATATTCATATTTATAAAAAAATTATTGTACTCTACATTTGGAAGTGAATCTTTGTACTGTACAGAAAATATAATGATACGCTTCATTGTAAATATGTAAATACTCTGTATCATAATAAATCTTGTCACTGTAAAAATTATTATTATTTATTATTATAATTAAATTATGAAAGTTTATTTTCTTTCTAAATGAAATTAATCAAACAAATTGAAGTTACTACTATTGGTTCGCCTATCCCTTCCACGTTGTCCAACTACTACATGGAAAATTTCAGAAAATATGCTTTCGCTCTCCCCCTGCCCCTAGTTTCTATATGACTTCCACATGTAGATGATATTTGTGCAATCTGGAGCTTTTCTCTATGTCATCATCATCATCATTATTCTCCGAAGTCTGACATCACGTCACATTTTTCTAATATTTATCCGACACACGAGAAATGGAAGAACCTACAGTACCTCAGTGCCGTGTGTGAGGTGCGTATAAGGGGTGCGAATGGAGAAATCTACTGACATTCTTCTTAAAGACCTGCAGGTTGTAATTGTCAGGTTATAAATTGTCACCAAAGTGATTGATCATTTTAGTCATAATTCCTTCCTCTTTCAGATGTAAATTTCTAGAGTTCGCCTTTCTTATATAAAAGAGGATAAGCTCTCCAGACCCTTACGCCAGATTAACTTTCACGTCTCCTTCCATCCGATTGGCAAACTAAATCCATTCTTCCATTCTCCTAAGGAGAAATCTCCTCCTGTTCCTCCTAAAGATTAAAAGATACAGAATTTGGATTCGATCGCATCAGTTGTCTATAGAGCGATGGTCTTGTAGACTGAATAAAGCATGTATTTTATTTTAGCGCGCTGACTAACTGTTGGAAATCTATTAACACATTAGTATCACATGTGAATAAAAGATAGATATGCTGGTAACAATCTTCTAGAGATCATTATCGAAATGGCGACCCTCGGGCATCTAATAGGCAGGAAGGAAAAAGGAATGGTCTTCATCCCAAGTGATGAAGATCATCTACCATCTTAATACTCTCAGATATCCATGCTAATGGGAATTGAATTCACAATCCCTTGGTATAAAGCAATAACTCTATCTCTGCTAGGGCGTAAACCAATAGTACTTTCGTACTGTTTATGGGCTTAGAATACTTTGTATTTTTTTTTTTTTTTTGGTCATTTCATTCAAATGACCTTTACCCCATGTCGTTAGAGAAAATTGTCTAATTTCTTCTAATTGGAAATTTTAGTTGTAATTAATAGCTTTATTTGTTTCTTTTAGATCAACGCCTAGAGCGTTATATTATAAAGAAAGAACCAACAGGTCGACAAATGCGTATTCTAGCTGTTCGGAACAGAAAAATGGCGAAATTTTATTAAGACGTAAGCACTGTAAGTATTCATTTAGTTGTATACTAGCGAACAAATTAATCCGAAAAAAAAGTTTAAAGAAAAATTTTAATTTTGCAAGTACAAAAATTAAACTCCAACTTTACCTAATAATTTATATGCGCTCCTCTGTTCCTAATAAGTTCATTAATTCGGTTAGGCATTGACTCTACCAACGTAGAACACGTGTTCGTTATTTCTGCATCTAGAAACTGTAATTTTATAATGGATTGTATTAAGTTATCGCATCACAATTAAATTTTCCAAGTCTCGTTTTCGGTGTGGCCGAAAATTTTTCTATTGGTTAAATGTCAGGAGAGATACCACGCCACTGAAGCGACTGGTTCTAGGGATTTTTCAGGAAACCGCTCACTTTTTTGAAGTCTGACATCGAGTTAGATCCTGAGGGAAGATGAGTTCTTTTTCTTTCTGGATCTGTGAGACCAGATTTTTCTCAAATATTTTTGTGCGTTAGTCACTTCTCATCATATCCATAGCAGGCCCAGGTGATCCTGGACCGTCACGTGTAAAAGAACATATTTTTAGCCGGGCATTTAGGAGCTTGTTGAATATTCGCGGAAGAAGTCTTCTCATCCGCTTGATTTGCGTTCATAGGGTACTCGTTCTCGTCCATCAAAGATTGCTTCCAACAATCTTCGATGGACTGCCATGTCAGAAATATTAATCCCACTCAGTGCCAAGTCTCTATTCAAAACCAAAACTGAAAGCGAAACCAAAATTATTGAGAATTAAAACAAAGGCTCCTCCATCATGTTTTCCAAGGTTACTCCAATCAAGTGAATGACAGTACTGACTCTGAATTAGCTGAAGAAGGTAAGTGTTCTTACGTCTTTTTTCATGTTTAGAACTTTGGCCAATTTGTTCGTAGGCATGTTTGAAAACGTCAGGAAGGATTAGAAAAATTTGAAGTTGAGTTTCGTGATATTGCTGTCAACGTAGTGATAACAGCATGGGCGATAAGACATAGGCTTCCTTCATGGGTAAATGGATCTCTCTCTCTCTCTCTCTCTCTCTCTCTCTCTCTCTCTCTGTCCCTCTTGGTTCTCCAAAGGGGTATTGACTATCACAATTGTTGAAATGGTAACAAGTCATACACATAACCTCCACCATCGGGAGAAACAAACGCTTTTTTACAAGAGACTTTTTTTTCTTTGAGAAGTCTTTAAAATGCTTTAGAAGTTCTCTGAAAGGATGGCAGACTTAATCGCCATCTAGTGTTGCTCAACACTCAACCTGGTGACAAATAATTGGCTACACTTTGTAAGATTTCAGTCTTTATTTGTGAAGTTTGTATCTCCCCTCTTACGTAATCTTCACGGATCATTGTGGAACTGATAAAAAGTTAAATCCAATAATCATCAGCACTAGTTATGAAGAAGACAGACACCATTATATTTACAAGCGCAAATTATTTAATTTTAATATTTATAATCTAAATGAATATTAATTTAATATTAATGTAATATTCCTGTTTATTCCTGGTTATCTTGCTATTACACCATCGAATATATATATATATATATATATATATAACCTGAAGGGCGATTAAGTCTTGTTCTTTTATGAGTGTTATGTTTTAAATAATTTAAAGCGCATGCGCTGTTAAACCCTTTTTTATTATTACCCGAACTTCATCATTTCTGACCTGTGACTATAGCCATAATATAATGGACATGTAGTTCGATATTTTCAGAAAAATAATTTCCAATTACTATCTCATTGTCCTAATTTCATTTAATTATTCTATTTTCTCTACTTCAACAGAAGGACAGAAGAAAATCCCCACATCTTTTGATAAAAATTCCAGTTAAAGAAATGAAGGAGTTGTTTTAAAAGAAAGCCATTCGTGATGTGTTGGAAAACTAATTTTTGGAAACTTTCTGCTGTTTAGATGTCATTTACTAAAACGATATTTAAAGTTAAAAATTGATTATAAGATGTTTAATTTTCTAAAATGATATTTAGTTAAATATATTTGTTATGTATTAATTTCCTTGAATATTTTATTCAAGGATCCTTCTAAATTAGAATTAGTTAATAAATTGTATACAATAAAATTAAAAGAATAAACCTAATACTATATCAATGTTTTATTTTTAAGTTCTTTTAAAATAATTATTTTAATTATAACCCTTATAAAAGACACCATTTGTAAACTCTTATATAACTCTGTTGAATTCGGCATTGCTTTTATATGCATTCAAAAGGAGACAAATGAATCGACCGTGAGATGCGGTGATTAATACCCTTGGATAGTAATGGATGGCCATGCTGTAGCCAATGAAGTTCTAACTGAGGCTCGGCTATTGCTGTTACCCTCCTGTCATGATCAGAGCTTTAATAGCTCAATAACACCTTATCCCTATACTGTCCTCTACAGATAACGGGGAAGATGAAAACCATTCTTGCTTCGCTCCTTTAAGCCAGTCCTTATAAGGATGCATTCAAATGAAAAGGATGAATGAGTTTTCGCTTGGACTTTTGTTGAGATCAGACGTGTTATTTTTAGATTGAACCTGATTAGATTTTATACAAAGTTTTTCGGGAAGCTCACATTGCACTGGTGCTAACACAGTCTGAAATCTACTGTCTCCCCCTCTGCGTGAAAAATGCACGAGGTCTGATGGCCACGTAGGCTCCACCCGTAACGAGGACCAATGGTGGATGAATGCTACTTTAAGGAGGGAGGTTTCGGTACTGTGGTCAAGTGAGTTCTTGACATTCCTTTCCCCTGTTTTTAGTGCATTTTAAACTTTAATATATCGTTTTTCTAGTAGACTACGGGATTTACCAGTGAATCCTCAAAAGTCCACAGAATTATCTGTAATTTGCTCGGGAAACCTGAGTAATCCTGTTTATTCTACTCCCCCACCCCCCTCTCAGCAGTCATAGAAGACAAAATGGATGACATAACTGACGAATTCATTACACAGAACACAGACGCAATCAGATCTAGAAGATGCTACATCCCAAGACAGCATCTGTCAGACCTTGGAAACTCATACAGAATTCCAAACGGTAAAAAGAAGAGAAAAATCTGTACCACCACAGAAGAACCCAAAACAACAGTGATGGAATCAGCCAATGTACCTAAAGAAAAGGTACATTGACTGATTCTTAAGGGATAAAGTAAATTGGATTCCTCTCTCATCAGCCTCAGGGAACATAACATCATATTCTCATGGGCCAAAAACTCAGATGGAGTTAAAATTCAACCTGCCACAGTCATGGACTATAGACAAATGACTAGATTTATGGACAATGCAAATCTCCCATACCACACCTTCGCTTTACCCAGCGAAAAGAACCTGAAGGTGGTTCTTCGTGGGGTTGCCGAAGGTATCACCCTTGAAGATGTGATCACCGACCTCACCAGACAGGGCCTGTCCCTAGTTAAAATGAGCAGGTGCTCAGGTCAGATAAAAGACCAATGCCTTTGGTGCTGGTAGAAATCGGCAATACACAAAAGCAAATTTATGAACTGACAGCTGTATATGGACTCAAAATATCAACTGTGCCGCGCAGGAAGAAAGCATCAGCAGGACAGTGTCATAGCTGCCAAAGGTTCGGGAACGCCCAAAAATTATGTAAGGCAGCCTAGAGGTGCTTGAAGTGAGGCAAAGGACACCAGCTCAGCACCTGCACCAACCACGAACTACTCCTCCCTGCTGTGCTAATTGCAGAGGTCATCACCCAGTCAATTACAAGGGATGCCTTTTCATTCCAAAAAATCGAGGGTCAGCAAGAGTCACTCTTGCTCCTCCTCGCAATGACACCATAAGCAACAAAGCAGGTCGGCCCCCAGTCCGAAACACCTCACCTTCAACCACACGAACTCAGATTCTTACATCTCTCGAGCAAGCAAGCTCCAACTTTGCATTACTTTTAACTGCTTCGCTTGCCACCATGATGCAGGAATTCAGCAAAACAAGCCCTTCACCATCTTCCAGAAAGAGATTCCTGCAAGGCACTCAAACCATTATAACAGCCTTCTGTCATGAGTAAAAAATTCAAACCAAAGTCACTCAAGGCAGTAGCATGGAATGCAAATGGATTGATGAACAAGTCCTGGAACTTCAAGAATTTACGACTCGTCTCAGTGCTGATATCATCTTGATTGGTGAAACCCAACTAAGACCAGCTAATAACCCTAGAATCCGTGGCTACACTATGTACAGAAATGATAGACTTGGCACAAGAGATGGAGGCACAGCCATATATATCAAGAGTTACCTAAATCATAATACAATACCCAACCCCCAAACCGTGAACCTGGAGGTGACTGGCGTGGAAGTGCATACCAGCAACGCTGGCAGTCTCAAGATCTATGCTGATTAGAATCCTCCGAGCATTCCTCTAGTGACAACAGATCTGGACTCCATACTCGGATCCAATAACTCCATAATAATAGCAGGAGACCTCAATTCAAAACACACAGCTTGGTACAGCTCTTCAATTAACACCAAAGGCTATACGCTATTCAACTACGCAATGTTCAACTCTGCTGTTGTGGCCGGATTTACTGAGCCCCACCCACTTCAGCCCATCAGGCAGCTCGGATGTGCTAGGCATCGTTATTTTTAAAAATATAAGATACCAATACAAATTGGAATCAGTTAATGAATTATCTTCTGATCACAGTCCCATAGTGCTTAATCTAAGTTCATCAGATCAATTCTCTCCCCCACACACATTGTTACCATGGGACAAGTTAGCCAAGGTTCTTCCGGATTATATTGGTCCTGTGCCTAACATCCGTAAAAAGGAAGAAATAGACTTAGCAGTAAATAACTTAACCATCCATATTCAGAAAGCAATAGAATCAGTCACATAAACCATCCAACCAACTGTATCCCAGAGGAAATCATGGACCTAATTACAGCAAAAAACAGAGCTACAAAGAGATTCCATAATACAAGAGCCCCACAAGACAAAACAGTATTGAACAACATAAACAGACAGGTTCGTGAAGCTCTTCAAAAGCACAGAAACCATCAATGGGAAGCCAAATTGGCTAACATCAATGCTGAAGTTCACTCCGTCTGGAAATTCTTAAGCCATCCGCATCAAAAAGCAACTCATACCCCCTATAACCAAGAAAGGGATTGTTCATACAGATAAAGAGAAAGCTGAAGCACTAATAGATAACCTTGAATCACAGTGCAATCCATCTTATGCAAATCTAAATATTAACCTTGTATATAAGATTCACCGTCATGTTAGGACAACTTTACGACAGCATATTGATAATTCAGAACATATCACTCCCACTACTCCGGCAGAAATAATAAATATCTTCACTCATCTAAACAGTAAAAAGGCTCCAGGCCCAGATGGCATAACCATCCGAATAATAAAACTACTTCCAAGAAAAGTCACAGTCCATCTCGTCAACATTACCAATGCCATTTTTAGATACCAGCATTTTCCCACTGCTTGGAAGACGGCCACCATCATGCTATTGAAGAAGCCGGGAAAAACCTTTAACTCGACGAAAGCTACAGACCTATGAGCCTGTTGTCCAGCCTCGGAAAGATGACCAAGAAACTGATCCTCACAAGGCTTCAAGCAGAAACAGATAAGTTAGGAATTTTGCCCAACGAGTAGTTTGGCTTCTGCAAAGGCCATAGCACAGTCCAACAAATACACTGGCTAATGGAGATTATCACAAATGGCTACAATTGGAAACCCCATACAGCTCCCATCTTCATCGATGCTGAGAAGGCGTTTGACAAAGTATGACAGAAAGACCTTCTTTATAAACTCATAAAATTTAAATTTCCAATCAAGTTAACAAAAATAATCTACTCATACCTGAAAGACAGATATATGCAAATCAAAATCAACGAAACAGTATCACCCAGATGCAAGGTCTTGGCAGGCGTACCTCAGGGCTCTCCTCTGGTCCCTCTCCTGTTCTCAATCTACGTAGCAGACATCCCTCTGATCCCGAGAACAACATTCACGGCATTATATGTAGATGATACTGCATTAATAGCAAGATCTCTGAGCCCAAAACCGGCAACTAGAAGACTTCAAAGCAGTATATATAAACTACAAAAATGGCGAGCAGACTAGAGGATTGAAGTAAACTCTCAAAAGAGCTCAGCCGTACCGTTTTCCAGAAATTTCATCCATAGTATGGAGGACATTCATCTTTTGGGAGTTAAGATTCCATGGCATACTGAAGTCTTGGAGTGAAATTTGATAAAAAAAACTCCAATTCAGCAATCATATAAGACACATAGCCTCGAAGACATCCAAAGTAACTGCACAGCTCTTCCCTGTGATCAACAGAAAAAGCAAACTGGATACACAAACAAAGTTAATAATTTGCAAGATGGTAATACGACCGGCCATCACTTACGCATCCCCCGCATGGAGCCGCACCGCGAATACAAATATTCAAAAACTACAGAGATTAGAGAACAAGTGGCTGAGGATGGTTCTAGATGCCGTTTGGTTTATTAGAAACTCCCAGATCCATAGAGAAGTCGACATCCCTTACATCTCCTCCCTTCTCCTAGATCTAGCTGAGAAGTTCTTTAGCAAGACAAGCAACCACCCAAACCCGTTGATCAACGAAGCTTCGGAATATAGTGAAGCGGAAAGCTACAAATATAAAAGGCCCAATCTTACGTCAATATTACGTCCAGTTGAACGCAGCTAATTTCACTGCCGTCGCTGGGCGAGCTTATATCTCCTAAACACTCCATTCAAAGTTCTTCCTTTACAGACAAAGGGGAATATATGAAAAGCATTTTTGCTTTACCCAACTCGCCAGAAACGTTATTCGTATAAACCGTTATAACCCCATGTGGTGGCCGGGATAAGAATGGCGCCACTGTAGCCCATGCATGTCGTAAGAGGCGACTAAAACGGGACTCAGCGTTTCGAGAGTTGCGCTCTCTTGGGTTTCTCCTAAAATTTTGCTCCCGGTAAGGAGGGGTCTTAGATTTCGGGGGGTTTGCCCTGAGAGCATTTTGAGTCTCCGGGGAGGGTGTTCTCCAGCGTAACCCGTGAGGGGCCTTGTCGGTGGATGCTTTTCCCTGGAATATGAGGGGTTCTGCTCAGTGGTGGGGAGGCCCATCACTGAGTGGAATCAACGTTGAGTTAGACAGTCTTTCGGAAACTCATAGGGAGTGGTCCGGGGATCGTCTTAATTTTTAGAGAGGGCTTTACTTTCATACAGCCCCACTATAGCACATACATGTCGTGCGAGGCAACTAAAATGAGCACCCAGGGAGGGTAATGAATGGCAATGCTGTAGCCAATGAAGTTTTAACTGAGGTTCGGCTATTGCTGTTGCCCTCCTGCCATGATCAGAGCTTATAGCCCTATAATATCCCATCCATACATTTTCTTCTACAGATAACGGGAATATGAAAAGCATTCTTGCTTCACCCATCTAGCCGCAAAATAATAATAATAATAATAATTAATTAAAATAAATCTTTATATATAAATAAATATATAAATATAAATAGTTATATATTTATATTTATATAATTCTCCGAAATGCTAAGCAGTGGTGCCCAACCCTCTGTCAAGTGAATAACAGTTCTTCAAAAAGCATTTTATTTACTTCAGTTTTTAATTTGTCGCGAGTGTTTTGCAGCCATGATGCATTATCTATAGAAATTAGGAAAACACTCGCAATTACTGCGAAGATGCGCTATATTAAATGAATCTTAAACTGAATGCGCAGCATTTAGACTCATTTACCGAATGTGAAAGATGTTCGGCTACAGTTAAAATTATTTTGTTCACGTTGCATAGGAGATAGTCAAGTGGCATCACACTGTCTAACCAAGGTCAGGAGGGCAAATCGGGTATGAGTTGGTAGTATAATTAAGTATGAGCTGCAAAGAAAAGAAGAAAAAAAATGTTGTGGCGGGAATATAAATAAAAAGATGACCCGCTAACTCTCGAACAGTAAAAGGATTAGGCAAGAAAGGCAAAATTTAGCTGAGTAGGTCAAAGGAAAATCCCAGAAACCACCGAGTTTATTATTATTATTATTATTATTATTATTATTATTATTATTATTATTATTATTATTATTATTATTATTATTATTATTTAGGCTGTGGATTGGATGGAATATCGGCTCATGTTTTAATTCAATGGGTGGATAAGAATATGATATTCTGCGAGGGCAACATGGCTTTGTGAAGGGTCGAGTTGGATAAAGGAAATGGCTACACGATGATACTGCTGGATTTTGCAAAGTCATTTGACCATATACCACACAGAAAACGATTAAATAAGTTGGAAGAAATGGGAATGGATATGACACTGGTTATAAAAGCGTGGCTGCTGGACAGATAGCAAAAAGTAGTTTATGGAGGAGCAGAATCTTTAAGAAGGCAAGTAACTAGTGGTGTACTGCAAGGCTCTATTCTTGGACCACTGCTGCTTATTTTCTACATAAAGGCTATAGGAAATAATTGGGAGGGAGATATTTAGCTGTTGGCTGATGATTCAAAATTGAATAGAGTAATAGTTAATGGGGATGTAGGGAAATTTCAGAACGATTTCAATAAGTTGATAGTATGGGCAAAACATATTGGATGTCGATTTAATGTGGAAAAGAGTAAAACTATGCATTTTGGGATGCAAAGATTACAAGTTGTGTTTCACATTGAGGAAACTGTACTCCAGGAAATAAATGAAGCTATGGTAGTAGTAGATCAATAGTTAAAGTTTAGAGAACATATTGCTAAGGTAGCCAGAGTAGTGCGCAGGATTACTTGGTTATCGAAAAACACAGCAGAAAGTAAAGATTATCATTCCTCTTTATAAAGCTTTGATATGAACACATCTGGATTAATGTACTCGGGTTCAGGTCCCTTGGATTTCTTGGAGATGAGGAAGTAGTGGAGAGGATCCAGAGGCGCGTGATCAAGATGTGAGTGGCCTGTGGAATGCTCCCTTTTGAGGAAAGATTGAGGGTGTGTGGATTGCAAAAGTTGGTCAATAGGCAAAAGGCAAAAACACAGACGGAGCGGGAGATATGAGAGAAACATTTAAGTAGCTTAAAAGGTTTTCTAGAATGATGCAGAGAAATGTTTCAGCACTTGGCTAGAGAGTTCAGAACAAGGGGGTCATCCCTGGAAGTTGAATAAAGGTGTGGTCAGTAGGGGTGTGATGACTAGTTTTTTTTTTTACTTGGAGAGTGGTGAATGAGTGAAATGGGCTGCCAGAGTCCTTTATGAGTGCTTTGTCTGTTAATGGGTTCAAGGAGAAGTATGATAGATTATGTCGATAGATTGGGTCTCTCACGATGAGTCTTTGGACTCCATGGAGGTGTCAGTATAATAATAATAATTTTGTCAAAAGCGTTATGGTTTTTCAAATCAAATAAGAAATGAAATAAAAGAAAAGAGATAAAAGAAAGAGAGTGACTTTATGGTTAATTACGGAGAGCAGCTGGCATTTTAAAGAACGACGAAAATCTGGTTTTTCGTGCAATGTGATCAACAAGTACCAAATTAATCTGAACTTCCTTGAATTTCTAATAAACTGTTTGGTAGATTTTTATTGAGGTCTTATCATTAATAATAATACCATCTTTTGACACGTGGATAAAAAATATAACAAGCAAAGTTTTTCTTCACGTTACTATTGATAGTGATGTGTTCAGAATGTTTCAAGATACAAGATTATAAAGAGGAGTTTAAAATAGGAATTCGACAACATCTACTATTGAAAACAGAATAAAATGAGTATAACGTTGTACCCAAATATACAAATATCATTAGCCAAAAAGTAAAACAGTTTATAAATAGGAACCAGACATTAGAAATTTGATTGAAAACATGAAGAAATGTGAAAGAAAGCATTCATTGATTCAGCCAGTGGTGAAATTCCCTGGAAGCATAGAAAAACCAGAACTCCATGGTGATCCCAGTTTAATAAGCACTTTATGTAAAGAAGAAATCATATACAAAAGTTCCCGGATGGTAACTAAAATAATTTTTATGCAGCTGTTCTGGGGGATTATTGAAAGAAAGAGATGAATGGGATCTCTATTTAAATCTCTGATCTAATAAAAAGCATATGATAAGATGCCAATGAAAAAACTGTTCAAAACACCGAATTTGTGTTGTACGAATGTACTTGATAGAGACAGATTCGTCTTTCATCGCTCTGCATGTGGAGTTGTAAAGCAGCAATAAAAATTGAAGGATGCACTGGAAGATGATTTGATGTTGAATTGGGTATAAAGCAAAATCGTACGTCATCGTTTGAATTAGAACCACGTTATTAAGAAAAGTAACATTGAACAGATAATATTGAAATAGAAAATATTAAGCTTGGTTTTCTTACTCTAAGTAAATGCTGTTATCCTCTTAAATAAATGTGCTATGGCTTCACTTATCTTTTGGCAAACATTACTGCATTTCACATAACAGGTTACACATATTTTTTTATAGCTGTAATTAAATCAAATAAAACAAATATACAATAAATAAGTCTGGAGGTGGGATGTTAGATAAATATATTTATATGGAAGTTATATAAATTTCATCTAAATTTATACGGAAAGGCAAATTACAGTTCCCTAAATCTGATTTCTAATACCCTATCCCTATGTGGCAAATCTATTCACCTGTTCTTAAATATACGTAAGCTAACACCTTGATTTTAGTCCTGCGAACAGTTGGCTCACCATGTTTCCCAATATTCTTGTTTGGCACTTTAGGTGGTCAGCCTGTTTGTGGGATGAAAAACCCGAGATATATGGATGGAAAAACCTGCTGACTGTCCTCCAGTTGTAAAAGCTCTTTCATTCAAAGGTAAAGTTCCTCACTTCACCTACAAAAACAGAACACCAATCCTTTTGCAACCAAAGAACGCATGTCCACTTTGGCACTTTGATTTTGAAGGACTCAAGAAGAGAGTTTCAAAAAAACTGCCACCATGTTATGATCCTAAACATAACACTTGTATTACTGACTGAAACTGCAAGATTTAAGAGCACTTTTTTAAGTAATACGGTTGATTTGATTGGTTTCAAATTAACCTAAGTAGTTAAGAGTATGAAGCCAATAGTACTGTGCGACCACAGATGCGAGACCCTTCGACACTTTTGTGCGCATGTCAGAAGAAGGAGAATCCATTCCGATAATAGGGTAATCAATCCGTATTGTAGGATGAGTTGTTTATTAATAATCATTGTAGTTTTTAAAATGGTAACTATTTTACTTGTACGACAGTTGGAAAATTTTACGTATATAAAGCACGTGATTTTGCGAGTTGGTAAAGATGGCCAGTTTACCTCTTTCACGGAATGAAAAACCACAGGAAGGACACTTCCACGTCGTATAAGAATGACTAACTCACTTTCAGATGAGAAAACCCTAATAAAAGTTCTTCGCGTCCCAAATTGGATTCGAAGATATTTCTAAACAAAGGGCTTCGTAGATACCAAGTGAGTTGTGGATACTCGGACGCTTTTCCAAAATGCCTGGTAAAAACCCCTGTTTATGGTAGAAATAAAACTCTACTTTCCTGCCGGAACAGTAGACCAACTCAAGAACCGACTAATAAAAAGTCCTAGAGTGAAAGATCTGTAGAATCGTGCTTTATAATGGGACAGTTTTTCGTTATAATCAAGAAGAGAAAATTATTTTAAACATGGCAAAATACTAGTTGAACAATGTGTAAGATTATCACATAGAACTCGGGAATAATTTTAATATATGAAGCTTTCAAATAAACAAATTAACTGTGTAATTCGTATGATATCTGAGACGAATTGTTATATATTTTCAAGCAATGAATTTAGGATAATATCTGTATTTTAATATAATGATTAAAACATTCTATAGCACACACACACACACATAGAAAGAGAGAGAGAGAGAGAGAGAGAGAGAATGCCTACCTTTGTCGAAGAACATCTATCTCTAGATTCACCGTCTAAATATTCACTATAAATACTGATAATTTTTATCCAACAAACACAGTTAAAAGGATACCAACTGATGCGTAGTAATTACCGAGTATAACCTTCTCCCTCTTGCAAATATTCTCGACAACAAGTGAAATCCCTAGCCTGGCGCAGCATTCTCAGAACTTGTTTTGGTGCCTCCATCAAGCTCGAGGCAAAAATCCTTCCATGAATACAAACCTTTAGTAGGGGGGGGGCATGTTGGGTTGAATAAATCACGGGAAACATTTTCTTGTCTTGATGTAGTCACTTTCCTCATCAATGATTCCTCATGCGATATTGCGGGATTATCCAAAAGGTCAAGGATAAAACATGGAACCAGACGGAGGTCGTAATAACTCTGATGTTCCCCCGGATGAACATTATTTCTGGTGACCATAGTAACCCATAAAATGTAGTCAATTACAGAATACAGAGAAGACACGTCCTAGACGGTAATTCGAATAAATATTTGGGACTTTTTTTATTTAAAATTTTGTAAAGAATGAACGAGGGAATTATATTTTTCAGGGCTTTCTAAGTTCATTATACTCAGATGTTCACTTTAAAAAATAATTTTAAATCAATGAATGTTCACGGAACAGCCTACTGAGCTACGCTGCCTCCTCAATCTATGCATTCACATTTGGATTTACGACACTGCACAAAAAAACAGAATTTCATAAACCTAAGCAACATATGTTTTTTTATTGTATTTTATTTTTCGTGATCACATAGACTTGCTTAAACATACTTGAGAAATGGACCAGTATCTAAACATCATGTGTGAGCTGGGTTTCAGACAGTAACTTCTAACTAATTAGGAAGGTGGGAGATAAGTGTTCGTAGATTGATCGTGTCTTCATAAGAAGCTCAAGGGTGAGGATATTCAGACAGCATCTTTAATTTTATTAACGATGCTGTCTTGCTTGTTTATTGTTCTTTATTAAAGAACTTGCAATGAAAGAAAAAAAAAGGCCTATTAATTTTATTTTTAATTCAATAAACTTCAGTAAAAATTAGTACGGATTCCTTGAAATACGTAACACTGAATAAGCTTGCCTAAAATTTTCTGAACTCATGCACCACTACCGATAATTGTCCAGACACCTCTGTTATTTGAAGTTATGGAACATTCCAGGTTTGTTAATAACATAAAAACATGTGGACAGATAGTAGGGAGCGGTATTTCATTGTAGCAATTGAATACAAGCAGTAAGGCAATACGACTTGAACGCGGTGACTTCGAGAGAAGTGTCATCTTGGGCTGTCACATTGGTGGCATGTCCATACGTGCCATTGCCGCTCATCTGCAGCATACAAAATCAACGGTTGGCAATGTGATCAACATGGAGACGTTTTGGTATCACAGGAAAACACCAACGCTGCCGAAATGACTGACAGTGACAGTAGGTTTTTGAAATGGGTGGCACGCAAACACCGACTACAGTCGGCACAGACCATCCGTGATGAGTTCCACAGTGCCAGGTAACACCATGATGGGCACTAATACTGTAAGAAAAGAACTTCACTTATTGGGTTTCCACGGAAGATCTGCAGCACACAAGCCAAACATCACAATAACCAAAAAGGAGGCTCGTCTGGTCTGGTGCAAGGAGCGTGTGAAGTGGGCCATTGACCAGTGGAAAACGATACTCTGGAGCGATGAATCAAGATTCACATGTTTCTAGTCTGATGGCAGAGTGTGAAGGTTGCCTGGTTAACGCTTGTTACCATAGTTGTACCCACAGTAAAGTTTGGTGGTGGAGGGGTAATGGTGTGGGGTGCATTCATTTGGTTTGGAGTGGGACCACTGGTCGCTGTCCGTGGTTCCATGAAGGTAGCTCTGTACCTTGATATTCTGGATAATCAGGTGCTGCCTACACTGTGGAGTTTTTATAGAACGGACCCTTGTTACTATCAAGACGACAATGCCCCATGCCACAAAGCTGCAGATGTTATGGAATGGTATGAAGAGATGGGTGTTAAATTAAGCGCTGCCATGGCCTGTGCAGAGACCCGACCTCAACCCATCGAACACCTGTGGGTCGAATTGGAACAGCGATTGAGGACCATAGCAGTCCGTCCCCGATCTGTCACTGAACTCAGTGATGATGGAGGAACGGAGACAAATTCCACCTGATGTTTGCCCCACATTGGTGAAAAACCTCTCTCAAAGGGTGCAGGAGGCGATCCAAGCCAAAGTTGGACTCACCCGATATTAGGGTTTGCCTGCTGGTATCAATTGTAAATTGCAAAAGTGTCCGGAAAATTATTGGTATGTAGTGTATATAACAGCATTACGATAGTGTATATAAGAATAAAAAACGGTAGTTATTTTAATAGCCGTACAGAAGGCATTTGACTCTGTTGATCATGCTATAGTAACTGCTAGGCCGTTACATTTGATCATTCGTGTTTGATGGCGTGCATGCGATTGAAATGCTTCAGTCAGAATCCGGTACTTGACTACGTGTTGTACACAGCATGCACGCCATCAAACACGAATTATCAAATTATCAAAAAGTTACTAAAATGTATGTTTTCATGTAGCTTGATGCATTTGTTTTCACACCAGTACAGCCTTGAAAATGCTAGACAGTGGCTAGCGAAATATAATATTGCTGATCCAACTCTAATAACAATCCCAGGGCTTCGTTGCTCTGTTGATTGACGATGATTGTTAAAGAGGACTTTGCATCTTTTACGAACAGAAGTTAGAAAGCACAGAATAGTTTTTATTGTCTAAACTTTTTTTATGTTTTTAATTTTACGGAATACTAATATTATTTTTCTATGGGAAAATAAAACTGCTTAATTTTATTTTAACATATATATAAGTGAAGGATGATTTGTTGTCTGATGTTTTCAAAGTCTACAATTGTTTGCTCATTTACTTGAAGAAATGAATCTTAGTGGCTGAAATTGGTCACAGCTGTTCTTTTTTAATTCCGTTTTTCCCAGTGATCAGCTGTCCGGGTAGGTTCGGCTCTCAAGTAGGGAAGAGGATGGAGGATTGACAAACGTGTATAGACATGAACTACAGCGTCACGCTTCGTCACTCGATTGTCAGAAATGAACTAGCATCAGGGTTGCCAACTTAGGCGACTTTGTTAATAGATCTAGCGACTTTTGAGCTCTCACGGTGTACTCCCATAAATGTTATCACATACCCCACGTTGAGAACCCCCTACCCTAGGGTATACGATATTCCCTAGGCGATATGCACGTCCAACTCATGTCCATCTTCGAACGGGTCACTCATTGCTCGGGAGTTCATTCCATCGACATTCATCCACCAGAGATTCTGAAATGTTGTTTGGAGACCTTCACCTCACCTGACACTTCAGTTCATCCCACAGATGTTCAGTAGGGTTGAGATCAGGGCTCTGTGGAGACTAGTCAAGTGTTGTGACGTTCAAGTCCACAAACCACACAATTACAGTAGCAGCCTTATGACAAGGTGAATTATGTTGCTGCAAGAGTCAATGGCCAGCTTAAAGTAGGAAGCACCGCATTGTCCAGAATGTTCAATATACCTCTCTGAGTTCAATATTCGTCGCACCATAAACAGAGGTCCTAAGCCAAACCAGGAAAAACAGGACCAAACCATTACACCGCCACTTCCGGTAAGAGACTTCGCCAGGCCTCTGCCACAGTCCAGAGTTTAGTGTGATCCGACACTTCAAAGCACTTTCCAAGCTTCCACGTCCCACTATATATGCTCTTTTTACCACTCACTGCATGTTGGTTCGGGTAATGGGGACTTGCATATAGTGGTTCTGCCATGGAAATACACTAATTTCAAAAAAAAAAAAAAAAGCTGGTGGGCTAATTGTACGACCAAAGAGGAAAAATACGTCGTCAGAAATTATCAAAAGATTCTGAATAGTTTCTGACATCAAATTCATTCAAAGAAAAAAAAAAAGCTTTGTTGTGTTATATTTTACCTTTTCTATTCTAAAGAAAAATGTTTGCTAATTTTCATTAAAATCTACAGGAAATGCCTCTTTTTTATTATTAAAACACGCCGTTGCACTGAGTAGGTTTGATGAGAATGCAGATTAAGAATTTGTTTATTGTTTTAAGAGTGCCTTCTAGAAAACACCGGTGGGGAACAACCTGGTGAAGTCACTGGACAACCCTGCACAAGACATCCCCAAACTCTGCATCACAAAGTAGGCTTTTATAAACCAGTTGAGGCGTTTACAACATCGCATGCAGTTTGGGTATGGATTTTCATTAGCAGTCAATGCCACGTTCTTCGCTTTTCATATTAACATTCTTTTTATGTCACACAGACTTTAATTTCTTTTTTTTTTTAATGTTCTGAAATATATTTCTTAAAAATAATATTTTGTTTGTAATTAAGATTTTAAAATATCACAAAGGAATAACGAGATAAGAATTGACCCTATCAGTGTTAATAATGCGCGAGTGCATTCGCTACGAAATCAATCAAAACTGTAAAACCACGTAGAGTATTCAGTTACTAGTAATTTTGGGCTGATTTATTAGGGGGACAAAATTCCCCGGAAGAGAATTCTTGTACTTGCCTTTAACTACTAAACACGTCTTTGGATTACGACAGCGCTGTTAATTCCGTTAATAACTTTTCGGAAAAAAGTATTTGGGATGTAATAGATGATGGATTTATCGCCTTTTTGTTTAAAATATTCTTTCCCTGACATTCCTTACGCAATATTACAAAAACCATATTGAACTCGATGTAGCCATCTTGTACGTGATGCCAGTTTCTTGAGTTTATGTGGGTGTTGCTGGTAAACAAGTCGAAAATAAGTTGCGAAGGGAAATGGCCCAAATAGCATCTTATTTATGCTCGTGGTTTAGATCATTTTCCATGAAAACAGACGGAAAATTCCCCTGATAATTAATGTTTAAAGCTCTTTAATTCACAAGAAATTCCACTTTTTACTTTGCTTAATCATCCCTTGGTGGTTTACGACTTTCCTTATGGCCACTTCAGTGAAATAAATCGAAATCTCTGGTTATCCATGGTAATGAATAACAACGCCTACCAGATCAATCAGCTGGGTGACCTTTTCTTCTAAGATTGGTTGCATTATTTGATTGCGACATAAACCACAATAGATTCATGATTGTTTTTCACTTTGAAAATAAATGAGATATTTTTATTTCCAGAAATTTCTACTCGAGAGTTAAATTACACATTTAGTATTAGGCATTGGAAACTAATTAACTTTAAGAGGGGGGGAAAAGCGAAATATCATTTTCCAAAATTTGATATTTCGAGATTGTATCTGTTTTTGTATAAAATATATTTTAAGGAAAAAAAAAAAAAACTGAGGGCAGCATTTTTTTTTTTACTGATTAGTATTGAATTTGACCACAAGGTGACATTTCCCTCTAGTGGTCAAATGCAGTACTAATCAGTGCATTTATTTATTTATTTTATTTTATTAATTTTATTTATTTATTTTATTTATTTAATTAGCGTTTTAAAGTCTGATGAATTTTCTTAATTTTTAAAGTTTTATTATTATTATTATTATTATTATTATTATTATTATTATTATTATTATTATTATTATTATTATTATTGTTCTTCTTCTTATTATTATTATTATTCGGAAGGTACAATTGAAGTTTGTTAACGAAGAAATTGTGTTGTTATTGTTTGATACTTAGCTAAGCGCAGTGGCAGATGTGTGCAATACTCTCCATACTGCTACTCACTATGTCTCTGCCCATGCGACGTTTACGTATTCCTAAAAATCAAGTTCTCACTACAAGGGTCGATTAAAAATCTCAACAAGTAGTGTCGGAAATTATGTATCATTGTGAAATTAAGATTATGAATAGCTGAAAGAAATTAATTCTTATATTTCTGAGTAGGCTAGTATTAATCTTGATTTTGTAATTTATTGAGAATTAACCAACATTTAAAGAAACAGAATATATGATCACGTGTCGCCTATAATTTCGCCATCAGTATTATTATTATTACGTGACACCTCCAGGGAGTGCAAAGACTGATCGAGGAAAGACACCTACTCATCCAACAACTATAACCAACCGCAACTGCACCAACGCCATCTACTGCCCATCACCACCAGCAGTATTTCCACAGACAATCACAAACATCCATGTCTTCGGCGGTATTTGAACCCGCAGCCTTTTGATTGGAGGCGGATAACGCTAAGCAATCGGCCAACCAGTCGGGCATCTTTCAAAAAAGTTCAGTAGTTCAGACGATGAGTCCCATGTTCGGCAATGATTACAATGGTGCTGCATCCACAGAAGATGGGTTCAGAAGGAATACAAAGGACAACAATCTTTAGTCGATTATAATAAACAGGATTGAATCTCGACAATGTGAATGTTTTTAAGAGTTGCCGAAAATATAAAGTGGCGTGACGGATGGATTCATATCCATAATTTCACTGGACATCAGAAGTGAATGATGGATTTCACCAGTGAAAGTTGGTATGCAGTGATGCTAGATAATGTTGTACTGATTTTAACGAGATAATTCTAAATGATCACATCTTATGTTATTGGTAGTTTTTCCACTTGGTTATACTACGAATTAAAGATACCAAGAACTTATATACTTGGTTTAATCCAAGTATAAGCAAACAAGTTTGCGCCTGAAGTACAGTATTTTCAGGTCTTGGGCAACTCTTGGCAAAGGTATAACTTCACATCACTTGCCGTAGTATCCCATAATGCATAAGGATATGGGTATGTATAATGCTATGCATTATGGGAAGAATCTGGCTCCCACTGATGAGACCTCAACAAAGGTCTAAAACGGTCTGGGTAGTAACCCTTCCCACAATACATAGCATTATACCACCATAAGGATACGCTTTGCATTATGGGATACTGCAGCAAGCAACGTGAAGTCATACACCTCTACCACGAGTTGTTCCCAGTCCTGAAAATACTTCAGGTGCAAACTTGTTTGCTCAAACTTGGATAAAGGATTAAACCAAGTATATAATTGCTTGGTATCTTTAATTTTGGGTCACATCTTATGTATTTCTTTAAAGGGATAATGATAAATGGTCACATCTTCTGTATTTCAACAGGACAGAGTTCGTTCTCAAAAGAAAAACGGATGTGTGAGATTGGTTTGAAGACTCTGTAGTGAAGAATGGGGTGACACATCACGTGCCAATCTTAATTCAACTAAAATTTGTGAGATGGACTGAAGAAATTAGTCAAAATTCAGGCGAGGACGATCTTACCGCTACTCCATCAATCTATCCCCCAACATACTAGAAATTGGTAGAAAGTGTATTCCGTAGAAACATGTATAGAAACATGTACATAACATATGTTCTCTCTCTCTCTCTCTCTCTGCTTCCCAGTACTTTTGATATACGAGTGTATCTAAGTCTCATTGACCAATGTAAAGACGACAAGAACTTAGCAATTGATTCTCATCTAACTCAATTTTTTATGTCTAAAATGTTTGTTTGCTTGCCATGTTCAGTGGCTTAATTTTGGAATGAACTCCATTTGTTATGATCAAGCAAACAATTTACTTTTTAGATGTAAATTAGTTGTTATAGTCATTTTAGATGTTTACTATTCAAGCTCTTATAAATGATTAGCTGTTTGCGTGCACTTGTAATTGAAGCTGTTTACAGTCAAATGCAGATCCATGAAGGCTTCTCAGAGGGAAATTGCATGGAAATAGCTATAAAAATAGAAAATAAAAACATAAACATTAATATTCAGGAGATTGAGTTACTTCCACGTTATTCCACATAACAACAACAACAATTGGAAGTTGTCACATTCCTGAGAAAGTTATCTTATTCAATGATCAGTAGGTTTTGCTCATTCTTCAGCAATAATGTCAGGGGGAGTGGATAACAGCAACATTTCATAAAGATTAGGTGGAATAAAAGCAGCAGTAGACGTTGCAAAATTCAATCTTGGTCGTACTGATCAAAGCAGCAAGGTTGTTATTGTTACCAATGTTCTTCATATACAGCAGCATTCGCATAAGCGCAATGAATTCCAATAAGACTTTTCTGAATTTTTTTTTTTTCAGTGTAATAAGGCAGCTCAGAATACACGACAGTTGCGTGTTAAGTGATGGGCATTGAAACGCAAACGCATTTGAAAGTTTTACTCTTAATAAGGTTAAACAAACGCATTTTTTGTTTGTTTTTCTTCTGGTGAATGGCACGGAATGTGTCATTTATTTTCCGAAGCGTAAAATAAATTTTGGTAAAGATTTTCAACTCTAAAAATTCGGTTTAGAATCTTTATGGAGAAGTATGTTGAATTCCTGAGCAGCGCATTGCTGGCTTAGTACAGTTTGGTGAAATGATGTCCAATAATATACCATTTACCATTAACGATATTTAGTACTTTAGTACTAAAGTTATTACCCTTCCTTGTAAAGTATTACCGCTAATCTTACTCCGTAGGCAATGAAAACATAGTTTCAACTCTGTCCAATCCTAAGAGCTAACAAATCTGACACTCGATATGAACATTAAAATGATAAACCAAATGTGACTTAAGTGGCAGAAAGAATTACTAATAAAAAGTAATTAAAAGTAAATAAAAATACACACACATAAGGAAAGCCTGTGGAAATATCACTTGTATCCATAGTGCTCGATCATCCAAGGAAAGAACTCGTTAAGCTGGATCCTAGTCACCGACTGGAGGGACTTAAGACTTCCTAAGACTCTCTGCGATCAGTTCCCGAGTTAATTGGTGGCACCGGCAGAAAGGTTTTTCTTTCTTTCTTTCAGAGACTGTGGTTTCTACATCTGCTGCTCAAAAAAAAAAAAAAAAAACGACCATTTAACTACCACAATTTTCTGACAATAATAGATATTGTTACGGTTAGGTACCATGACATGGCGACATTGACCTGTCATGTTTCCAGTATGGCGTTTAAAATCATCGGTAGTCTTGGGATAGATCTTTGTCATTGACTAAGGTCGAGTTTGGCAGTCCCCAAAAATTTAGTTAGAGTTATACGAACTCTTGTAACTTCCTTTAGGGAACAAAATGAGTCGGAGAATGCTTTCATTTTATAAACAATGAATTAAATAAAGACGTAAATAAACACAAATGCAAAAATTAATTAATTTTGCAGAGAACGGTTCCGAAACAAAAAATGAATACACATTTATATTGGATAATATAGTTTATTAGAAAAAATATGAATACCTAGATAGCTCTACTTTTCACATAAATATAATACAGTATACAGTGCCACAAAACATTGCAACTTTAAGACAATTTTATTTCTACGAACAATCGCTAAGTTAGCACTACAAGTTGAAAGCAAAACAATACTCAAAAGATACTATTGACTGTTATCCATCCAGTCTTAGGAGAGGAAAAATGTTTTCTTCTCTGTATAAAATATTGCTCTTTTAAATGCAGATTTGCATTCTTCAAATACATTTCTAATGATTCACCAATCACAGTAAGTCGTTCTTGTCTTTAACTGCATGCAAACTCTATTGATGCAAACCATATTCGCTGTTCTCACACTGCCTTCTCTTTGATCCAGTCAACATATTTGGAAACCTTCACATACACTCCTGGATATCCTGACTCAATGCACCTTAATCCCCAAGATACGATGCCAGTTACCGACCAACGACCATTAACACTGTCGACCATGAGAGGACCACCAGAATCACCGTAAAAGAGAGGGGAAAATGGTTAAAAAAAGACAATCAATATGAAGACTTTGAAAACACATTGCTATAAACAAAGCAACAAATCTGATGGAAACATCATACCGAAGATATGACACTCAAATAATGGTTCAACTTTATTGAGCGGACTTCTTTAACAGGCGTGCGTGTGTACGTGGAGGAGGAAGACATTGGAATCTCACCTGGCATGAATTCTTTTCACGATTGGTAAATCCAGCACACAGAAACCGATCAAAAATAGTCTGAGGGAAAGTTTTGTCACATTCTGTGTCATTCCATAGTGGATCGGTTATCTGTCGGAGTATTGAGCTATTACGACCACCCTCTACAATAAAATTAAAACATTTTTTCAGTAATTTAACAACTGACTCGAACCTTTAGCAAAACATCACGGATTATTGTGTCATCACATCAATATTATCTGATTTAGTGATAATCTTGAACACACAATGAATTGAAATATTAATATAATTAAAATTGTCTTTTAGGATGTTCATTTTCTTACCAAAAGCTCCCCATCCGACAACTGTGGCCATCTCTCCGACGTATTCAGTATCTGGCAAGGGTAGACAAGTTCTGGAAAGTTTAACAAAGCGATATCATTGCGAGTGGAATTGTGTTCGTATTGTTCACGGATGCGAATTGTGGTGATGTTAAACTTTTGAGGGCCTGCATCTGTGTCTTTTCTAAAATCGTATTCTCCAAGACGAACTGTAATATCTGTAAGCTTGTACCTGGAATATAAGAACGTAATTTAGTGCTCCATCTGGTGCACAAAATTGTACATAAATCACTTTAATAACAATATAATTCTATAATTCTACTGAATTGTTTAGTTTAGAATTAATCCATCTCAATTAGAGATCTCAGAACGTATAACAACACTAGGAATCTGCTTTTTTTTTCTTTTTGAAAAAGCTGCAGGTTATAGTTCTTGAAGATAGCTGTTCCAAATATAGTTTGATAGAACGTAAGAGAGAAAGAAGTTCAATATATATTTTACTTCGCCCTAACGGCGAAGTGTATCTCCACGTTCTGGATAGCAATGCACTAATATATGGATTCATTTTAAGATAACGACACGTATCAATGGACTAGCCATGATCTAAACTCGTCGAAATGCGATGGTAAAGTGAACAGACTTGTAAGGACCATATGGGAGCGACCATCACTCAGACACCCAACCACAGTCCTCGAAGAATGGAGGTCAATTATCTATGCAACGTATAATAAACATAAACATAAACATAGTTTAATTAGTTAATATATATCGAATTTATCTCTTATGTCTGTTCCAGGAAGAGCCTAATCTACAAGAAGAAAGAGCTTATCTCTCTCTGTTTGAAATTTTCAATTCCATGATACTCTTCTTTACGAATATTCATCTTACGTTTAATGCAAAACTTGACAAAGTACTGATGTCAGTGTCTCTAGATATTAATAGTTCCATCAACAAGAGCAATAAACATTATCTTCCCATCAGCAAGAGCTACAAGTCTAGCTGGCTTAGTCCCTCCTGTAGATGACTGAGACGGACCTACTGTTGGTGTTGGGTTCTTTACGGAGTAAGTATCGGGACAACAGACACCAACATATTTGTTGTTGATGACACACATATATTTGCTGAAGATTGTGTATCTACTAATGAACTCTGGAAGTATACAGTTTTGAGCAAACGTGCAATGTCCAGGACTGTTGGATAGGGATTTGCACTGCTGATATCTTTCCAAGGGATTTCTGATGTCAAATATGGAAGTGATTTCTTCAGCACCTCGATGGATGAATCCCAGGATTGTTCCAGGATTAAGGAATGAGCCAATCTCTTTAACAGCTCGAAGGATATATTCAGCAAGAATCTTTTTGGCACTTTCAATGATTCCATCCCATGTTGGGTTGATTATTTCTTCTGGGAATTTTCTTTCTACAAAACGTTCTGGAAACAAAAATGAAGAGCAATCCTAGAAAATAAAGAAGACATGGAACATTAATAAAAGATTAAAAGATTATCCCAAGTTCTAAGTCTATCTTTAGTGTATACTTTACCATTAGCATTACATTTGTAGCGAGTATACATATTTTTAGCATTTTACCTTGGCATTTTAACCGAAGTATCCCTTTTCCACATGTTCCAATGGAAAGAAATAAGAATAGAAGAATAAACAGCCTTGAGTTCATCTGCATTTTGAAACTGTTTGTAACAAAGAAAGAAATATAAGATTATTTTATGAAATGAATTTAATTTTTTTTTTTACTATTTTTATAATGAACTGAAAGGTAATAAATGGGCTTAGTAATTCAGTAATTATTACTCTATTGATTTCTTAATTTCTTGGTTAAAATGTGTTCCTAATATACAATAAATAATCCATCCATGGGGTGTCGCAGTATCTACAATTTTGGCAAGCAATATTTTTCATCTGAATTAGACAAAAATACCCAAATTGAAACGTATAAATTATGTACTCAGCAATTCAGGCTTTCTTTGTGACCCGGTTTCCAAAAAAAACTACTTTTCTGCAGACAACCACATTATCAAATATTTAAAATATTATCATGCAATATTCATTCAAAGATATGTAATTCTAATAGTAACGATCCTCGCCGCTATCCGAAACTGGCGCTAGTCAGAATAGTTCAATTCTAAAATAGTCTTTCCAGAGCATCGCTTATAGCAAAGCAACATAAAATCAAAGTTGAGTCAAAATATAATTTTGCTGAAACTGTTTGTTGATATTACACTTCATTTTATTTTAAAATGCAAATCTGGCTAATTGAATTAAATAAAAGATATCTTTATTAATATAGTATAAATTTAATTTATAGAGTTAAATTTCGATTTTAATTATAATTTAATACTTTTTTATTACTTATTACTATTTAAGAATCGCTAAGGTTTCATACATTGATAAACGGACAAATAAATGGGGTTTAGAGAAAGAATCAGAAGACTTTGAGCACACACACACACATGCTTACCTTTCGTAAAGAACCACCCACCACACACAGAGAATATTCAGCAACACACCAACAAAAGCAAAATTCCATAAACGTTCCTTCTTGCAAGTATTCTCGAAATTAATAAAATATTCTGGGTTGCGCAGTGTTTTCTAAACTTGTTTTCGTGCCTCCAATAAGCTCGAGACAAAACCCTTCTATGAATATACAAACAGCGCGTATGGGCTCCTGTTGAGTTCAATAAATCACTAGAAATAAAGGTTTCATTGTCTTCAGGTAGACCCCCCCCCTTTGCTTGTTAATGATTCCATATGTATGCACTCGGCATTGTCGGATGATGCAAAAGATCAAAAGTGATCGTGTGGAAATGAAATAAAAAAAAAATCGTTACGCTTGGTAACCATAGTAACCCATGGAAGTGTAATAAGTCACAAATTCACAGTTGTCTAATAAAGAGCGAAAATAAATCAAGTAAATAACCACCAGTGCTTTTAAATCTATTGAATAACATAGTTTAAATTTCTCTGTCTAAGTTTCGTGGTTGTCTGAGTCTTATGAAATCATTGCAGCCATTCGTTGTTATTATCTTAAGAATAAATCGCTGAATATTTATTCTTATGAAAATAGGACAATTGAAAAAAGCGCAGGATGCAAGATAATATAAGATCTACAGTTTCTTACTAATTGGTTCTAGATAATTAAACTTAACCAGAATATTCAATTAAAGTCCCTGTTTTATATAGATTTAAATCATTTGAAAACGCATTAAACCTCTTTAATGCATTAGTATTATACGAAGAGTATAATGTTACATTAAGCAGTAACTTTCGCTCTCTCTCTCTCTCTCTCTCTCTTGAAAAGCGTGGATGTGTTGATAGTTCTTATTCACTATCAATAAATGCTTGTAAAATGTTAGGGCTGAAGGAACGCCTTTGGGGAATAAACTGCATTCTGGAATTTATTTTTATTTTTCTATTTTAATTATAATTTAGAGGGTTTATTTCTACAGGTAAGCAAAGATACCTTACTTGTCTACGTGTCAAATGCGATATCTTATATAGGTACTGTCATTACAATTGGAAGTGGGGGGAGGGGATTTCATGATAAGAGAGAGGATGAGAATATTTAATATTGGTTAGAGATGATAAAATATTAGTCGAATATCCCGAAAGGAAATTTTTATATTATACAGGCATTATTGCCTATAAACAATGAAATAATTCTTTTTCCTCCTCGCTCTACTTTTACTTTTCTCTACTATACTTAGGTTTTCCTTCATTATTTAGCGTAAATATTCCTGTTGGGTTAAACTAGTAAGGCAACCGCTCCACTGTGTCCTATTACCATTCTGGAAACGGAAACGTTAAATACTTTGAAGCAAGAAATTGTGCGTTTAAGGAGCCTTCTTTTAACAGCATGAAAATCTTGGATCTGAAATTCTTCATACAGTCTAAGAAACTAAATCCTATTGAGCGGGATATTAACGCGATATGTTGAATATTAAAGAAATTAAAATAAATGAAGATTTTTCAATCAGTAGGAACTTCAAAAATTGATTAAACATAGTAAATATAAAAGCGAATGGCTGTTAATATTTACAACATTTTAAATATTAAATTCCTTCTTTTTTTCTTTTGTGAAGTATTTAAAATTTCACAATATGTTGCACGATAGCTACCTACAGCGTTTTTGATTCGATTAGTACAAAATTAAATCCACTAATCGGATATTTTCAATTCGTGTTATTCTTCGACTCATATAGCAGTAGCGGGAGAACACTAATTTAAAGTCTCCTTTTTATACAGCAAGGATTCTAATTTTAAAATTCAAAATAAAATAAACTATTTGTTATTTTTAATAAACGAAGCATCCCACTTGGTGAGCAGTTTATGTAAATTCCTTCCAAGGACGAAATTTCTGTAAAATGCAGTGAGAATAAAACATAACTACGGGGGTTGAAAATAAAGTGACAACAGTGTCAGGAGACGTATTTGATAACTCAAATATCACTCTTGACAGATAGAGGCACTAGTTGTATGCACTGTACATGCACACAAGGCGACGCAGCTCATTCTGATAATTGTCGCCTTGTGTAGAGAAGAGGTTAAAGTTAGTTTCAGTGTGCAACGCTCTAAAGTGTGTTCACAAGATGAGAACAACGATCCTGGATCAAGATCCAGGTTGCACGAGGTAAAATTGCGAGTGACTGTTATCATATCCATAGGGAAACTTGTGGAGACAGTGCCCTACCGTAGCGGACTGTCGCAAGATGGGTCAGTGCATTTGGTGCGGGGAGAGAGCACCCGTATGTCAATCGCCGCACAAGATGACCTGCCCTTTCAGAAGAAAATGTTGAGCTTGTTCCTGGACTTCTCAAGGTTGATCTGCGATGGACCGTATGCCAATTTCCCCAGGCAACTCGGACAGACCACCAAAGTGTTCGGCACATCCTAAAAGAGAGATTCGGTAAGCGAGAAATTTCAGCTCGTTGGGTTCCGCATCACTTGAATGAGATGCCAAAATGGACAGGCGTGCGGTTGCTGGCATCCACTTGGAACGATACGAAATTGAAGAGAATGCATCCCCTGAATCGTATCGTGGCCATTATATGAGCCTGAACTGAAGAGACAATCCAGCGAATGGGTCATTCGGGGTCACTCTTCCGAGAAAACTTCGCCAAGAAACCCAGCAAAGCTAAAGTCACGCTGATAGTTGCTTACGACCTTCAAGGTGTCATTTTCATCCTGCTGTACCCGACGGCAAACTATTAACGCACAGTACTATCCACGATTTCTGGAGAATCATTTGCAGCCAGCTTTAACGATTATATATTTTTCAGAGGTTCTCCATTGAAAAAAAAGAAAACACCACATTGCTAGATCCATCTACAAGTTTTCGGAACGTTGTTGTAGTTGGAAAGTTACTTATCCTGGCTATCACTAATCCTTTTATGTTGTAACAAACAATAATTTGTAGCCTCCGTGTTTCTTCTCTCATATATGACAGCGGCAATGTTAGTTTATTAATTTATATTTTTTTTTAGCTCATGAGGTACAAAAGTCATCGAGTAGCATATCAGTAGACAAACCGAGTTGTCCATTTTAATTGACTAAACAGCTACAGGATTTTATAGTTCATTATTTCTACTTTCTCTTTTAAAATCTTCTAATATAAGGAAGTCCATTTGCCTTTCTTTTGTTCACAAGATGTGCTGAAAACGAAATCTTATCTACAATAAAATCATTTCTTCGAAAATTGCTGAGTCAGTTGTAGGACAGACTACATCGCAATGGTCGACTTGCTAAAAATGCTGTCATCTCATTCACACGAGGATTAATACCAACTCAAACTCTTCAATGTTGAAAAAAAATCTTTAATCTCATAAAAACTGAGTTCATTGGTCTCATGCGGTGGGTGAATAGCTTTTTCTTCCTGGAAACTCTGGCATATGAACACACTTGATTAACAGACCCAATCAGCTCTCCACAAGTTAGTTCATTATGAGTAAATCTGAATCCCAAAGTAACCTCTTTTTATCGGTTTTCTAAAACTTCAGTTAAATGCGTTTTTCTCCTGGTAATAAATCGTTCTCGTTCTATTCTGCTAAAATCTTAAGTATTCAAAGTCATATCCGCATCCTTGGCATATCACCTACGGTCAAAAATTTCAATTGCGTACAACAAAAACAAAACTAAAAGCAATAAACCAATCAAACGACTATATAACCGACCAAAAAGGTTGTCAATGGAAAAAACAAACCCCTTTTTTTAATAATCAAACCTGAAAAACAGATTTAAAATTCAATGCGCAGTTAACGGTCAAGGATTGGCCACAGTAACACCCATTTTCACATTTACCAACAAACAAAATTATTCCTATCGTGGTTTACCTTTCGAAATTCAATTTCCTTATTGTCATCTAACGTGACAAATTGCCCCGGGGGTCCATGATAAGGCAATCACAAAACATACTTAAGCGTTCTTAAGGAAGAAGAGGTTGTGACCTCTTCTTCCGACATTGGTGATATTATTAATTTATGTTCACACGAATCTTGGATTTCACAATGCATTCATACTCATTTCTTTGAAAATAAGAAGAAATTCACAATTTCTTAAAATATGTTTTACGTTTAGCAACTACTACTGAAAAGATTAATTTTCACATATCCGGAATACCAATCGAAATTTAATATTTAACTTGAATCTAATATCCGGTTTTCCGTTTATTATTTTAATCTCGTATCGCCTTTTCATTTTTGTATTTTAACAGAAATGGTTTTGACAATTAAACAATTGCATACTTCGCTAATATGTCTATTTTCTTCTCATATATTCAATCATAAATACTTCACTATTCAAGCTCGAGTTCGAAACATACTTGTTAGAGTCAAAGGATCTCCATAGCAACAGATGTATTTGCAATATGTGCAAAATTATTTCCCAGAATCACATAAATGTTTATTGTCGCTTTAAAATCAATTTTTAACTCGTTGTTCTTTGTTGAATTTTTAAAATTCTGTTGTTATATTTTACCATCTTAATATAATTTTTTTATTAATGAAATACAACCGGCCAGTCTGGCCGACTGTCTAGCGAATCCGCTCTTCAGCCAAAAGGCAGTGCGAATGGATATTTCTGACTGTTTTTCATCTTCACATTCTTTCATACAAGTATATATGCTGTCCCGAGATAAACTGGGTCGTGGTAATAAAGCACCTGTGTAGCTCAGTGGAAGCGGAGTGCGCCATCCGCATCACTAGATCGCCCGAAGAAAGAGAATCTTAAGTTATATTCAGATTGACGACTAGAAGAACTTATACTAAAGTTCTGCTAGTCCGCAACTGTTCATCTCCCGTAAACTCGAGAAAATCGACTGTAGAACACACACTATTTTTAGACACTAAACATAGTGTTAGGATTAGGGACCACGAGATGGCATCAATGGCATCACTTTGCAGCCGCATCTCTTCATCGGATATCATGTATAATTAGTGATGGCCTTGGGCCACCTATCTCTGATTGGCTACTGGTGGAAATAGAACTTTTCCCCTCAGTGTCCAAAAGTAATGTAGTGCTCAAATATCCTCACCTTCTCCCTATATAGGAACAAAATGAATTTGCTGATTTTTTTTATATTAGGCAATAACAAATTTTGAAAAAGTAAATGATTTTCAGTACTTCGATCATACATTAACACTCCAGCAGACATCGTGAAAAGAAGGTACAAAAAATTCTTCACTTTCATAAATTCTAACTAATATCTGGAAATCCAATCTAACTACTACAAATTCGTTTGTACACAACCAGCAGTCAAACCATATTTACATACGTTTATCAAGCCATGGAACATCTCTACTCCTTTAGCAGTTAATATCATCAATAGCTCTGTGAAAATCACCAAGAACATGCCTACGAACATTACTAGGATATACATGGCACAATCACATTCTTAATATAACCATTATTGAAGAACGCCAGCAAAGATCCCTAACAAAAACAATTCCAAAAAGTCAGTTGAGATGGTTGGGACACCAATTTAGACATCCACCTTCGCCTACCTTCAGTGTTCTTGTTTTCTAAGGGCCAACTAATGGACACAGAATGACCATGAAAATAGTTTTGGTACAGAAGCAAATTCATTTTGGAAGATGAGGCTCCCGAACCATCTCACATTTACCACTTGACATAAAACAGAGTAATTTAGCTCACTTTCATCCAATAGCCTTAATCTCGATGGGTTTTTGTTACATGAATGGTTCTGTATATATAATTCCATCTTCATGCACGAATTAATCATTATGATGATGATGATGATCAATGCAATACAATATAATGTAAATAGCATGATGCCAAATATTCTGCAGACCGCTTGCGAGGCCAACGGGATGATACAAGAGTTTCCACTATCATGTTGCCATTCTTAGTAAAAATGCCGCGTGTAGGTCTTCTGTTGTTGTTTCTCAAACTAAGACTTGAAATGGCGGAAGAATTTCAATTAGTCTGATATCGCGCCATTTTGTAGGACAATGATGTTCATGTGGAGTATGTAATCATATAGAAAACTATGAATGACAAGTATTTACGCAACCTACATAGAGTCCAAATATATCAATATTTCTCCACGTTTCGATAAGCCTTTACTGCCAGCTACAGCCAATTGTAAAGATTCTTACCACGGTTATGCATCTTCTTCTACTTCCGCAGCTTTTTCCACTTAAATAGGGTCGTGGTTTGTAGTGAGTCCTCTCCACAACCACCTGTCTTATGCTATAGCCATATTCAAGTTCTTCATCCTCAACTCCTCCTCCACCATCTCCTCCATCTCTTCTTTGGCAGCTCGCGCTTCCTCCTCCACTTCATATCCATCTGCATATCCTTTCTTCCCATATATACTTCCACCTTCTTCATCACATGACCAAACCATCTCAACCTTGCCTCCTGTATCTTCGCTACTAAGTTCGTAACTTTCACGGTTCCCCTGACATAGTCATTTCTCAGACGATCCTTTCTGGTCACATCGCACATCCACGTAAGCATTCTCATCTCTACTGCCTGCATCCTGCTGATGTTATTTTTCCTCATTACCACAGTTTCCATAGCATATGTCATAACTGGTCTCACTACTGTCCTGTGGATTTTGCCTTTTAGATTGATCGGCACCCTCTTATCGCATAGCACTCCAGCCATCTCCCTCCAGTTCCTCCATCCTGCTTGTATCCTGCATCCCACTTCCTTCTCAGCCCCTCCATCTTCTTCCACTGTTGAACCTAAGTATCTAAAGTCCCTCACCTTCCTGATGACATTTCCTTCCAGCTCCAAATCTGTCTCCTGGCCGCCGTCGATTTGCAACACATATACTCTGTTTTACTTCTGCTCGGTCTCATACCTCTCTCTTTCAGTACTTTCCTCCATCGTTCCAGTTTAGCTGCCACTTCTTCTCTTGATTCTGAACACAGCACGATGTCATCTGCATAAACATAGTCCAAGGAGGGTCTTCTCTCACCTCCTCCGTCACCACTTCCATCACAATATTAAATAGGAACGGCATTAATGCTGACACTCTTGATGCAAGAAAACCTTCACTAGAAAACTTTCTCTCTCTCGCAGGCAGGTTCGAACGCTTGTCTTTGCATTTCTGTACATCTCCTGCATCACCCTCACATATTTCTACGGTAGCTTCTGCTTCCTCAGACACCTCCAGACTTCTTGCCTTGGCACTCTATCATACACTTTCTTCAGATCAAATACGAGATATAACTCCCGTTGCTTCTCTCGAAACGTTTCCGCCATCTGTTGTAACTCAAAGATAGCATCTGTTGTCGATCGACCAGGTATGAAGCCAAATTGTTCCTTTGTAATCTTCACCTCCATCACCAGTCTTCCATCAAGAACCCTCTCTAGGATTTTCATTGTGTGGGACATCAACTTTATTCCTCTGTAATTTTTACAGTCTTGTGCATTCCGCTTTACTCTTGCAGATGGGGACAAGAGTACTTTCCCTCCATTCCTCGGGTATGTTTTCCGGTCGACAAACTTTTATAACAGGTCCCACAGCAGGTCAATTCCCTCTTCCCCCAGTGCCTTCCATGCCTCCACTGGGATCCTGTCAGGGCTAACCGATTTTCCATTCTTCATCCTCTTTATGGCTTCCTTCACTTCCACTCTACTAATGTTCTGCACCATCCCCTCATAAGGCTCCCCATCTTCTCTGTGAGTCCTTGCATTTTCCTCATTCAAAAGTCCCTCAAGTATATTTTCCATCTGTTTCTTATGTCCACATCCCTCTTAATACTCTTCCTCCAGAGTCTTTGATCTTCCTCTGTTGAACGATGTCCTTTGATGCCTTATTATGACATTTTGCCAATCGATAAATCTTTCTCTGACCTTCCTTTGTTTCTAATTGATCATAAAGGTCTTGATATGCCGTGGCCTTCGCCTGAGCCACAACTCTTCTCGCGTTTTCTCTCTGCACTCCTCTCTGTCCTCTTCCACTCTTGACTCATCCCACTTCTGCTCTGCCTTCCTCTTAGCCGTCACTGCTTCTTGTACATTATTATTCCACCACCAACCCTCCTTCTGCTCTCTAATCTTTTCAGATGTCTCACCAAGAACCTCGATCGCATAGCTCAGGATTACTTTTGAATTATGTTTCCGCCAATCTTGTACACTTTCTGGTCCATCCGAAATCCTCTCAAACACCCTCTCCCTAAAACGATTCCTCACATTCTCTTCTTTTAAGCGAAACTACTTAATTGTCTTCCTCCCATAGCGTCCAAAGGTTCTTATCTTCGATCTTATTTTAAAGTCTGCGCACAGCAGACGGTGTTGATGCGCCACTCGATCTGTTGGAATTACCTAACAATTTGTCACAACCTTAACATGTTTTCTTATAGTCAAAATGTAGTCAATTTGTGAACTGTTGTTCACAAATTGACTAAATGTTATTAATTCTTCTAAATGTTATTAATTCTTCCCTCTTGTAGAAAAACGAGTTCACAATTGCCAGATCAAACGCTACTGCAAAATTCACAATCCTCTCTCCTTTCTGGTTCATCATTCCCACTCCATGGCCACCATGTACCCTTTCACAGTCTCTATTCTGTCTCCTTATGTGTCCGTTCAAGTCTCCTCCGACAATCACCATCTCGTTTTCTTCCAGTTCCCTCATTTCTTCATCTAACACGTTCCAGAACTCATCTTTCTCCTCTGCTGTACAGAGAACTTGGGACGTAAACACATAAGACGACCAGTTGCACTTCTCCAAGATCCACTTTCATTCGCATAATCCTGTCGTTCCTCCTACCCACTTCCAGTACTTCCCACTTCATTCTGTCACACACCATAATTCCAACATCATTTTTCCCCTCTTTTATTCGTTCCAGAGTGGAACAATTTCATCTGGTCTACATCACTAGTCATAAATGATATCTGACTTTGAGGCTACCGAGGTTTTCTGAAACTTCCGGTAAAAGTACAGCAAATAACTCCTGAGTTTTCAGAAGAACCTTCTTACTTTCGCCAAACACTGACAAATCGGATGAAAAAAAAAGTCTAAATTTTTCCTAAGTGACAGCCACACTAGAGATTATAGAAAAGTCATTCTTAAGTATTAATTAATGGCAATTTCCGTAAACTATTTGAAATTGATTTATTTATATTTAGAAATATATTAAGTTAGATTTATTGACAAAATTCAAATAATAATAATAATAATAATAATAATAACGGATTGAAATGAAAAATAGTAAGAACGTAAGAAATTAACAAGTACGAACTTTCAAAAATTAAAATAAACAGGAATTGATGCACAACCCTGGTAAGAATCTTCACAATTGGTGGAAGCTTGCAGCAAAAGCTTATCGAAACGTGGAGAAATATTGACATATTTGACATATTCTCCAGACTTTGATCGAAGTCTGAAGAATATGTCTGGACTGTATGTAGGGTGGGTAAACACATGTCATTCATAGTCTTCTATACGATTACATTCTCCACTTGAACATGTGACCTCTCATTGTCCTAAAAATGGAGCGATATCAGACTGAGTAAAATTCTTCCACCATTTTGAAGTCTTAGTTTGAGAAACAATAACAGAAGACCGGCACTCGGCATTTTTACTAAGAAAGTGGCTGTCAACATGATAGTAAAAGTCTTGCACAATTCCGTTGGTCACGCATGCGCGCTCTGCAGAATTTTTGGCATCATGCTATTTACATTATATTGTACTGCATTGATCATCATCATCATCATCATAATGATTTATTCGTGCATGTGAAGAGAGAATTTAATATACAGAACTATTCGTGTAACAAAACCCCATTGAGATTAAGGCAACTGGATGAAAGTGAGCCGAGTTGGTCTGTTTTATGGTAAGTGGTAAATGTCAGATAGTTCGGGAGCCTCATTTTCAAAAACAATTTGCTTCTGGGCCAAAACTATTTTCATGGTCTACGTCTGTGTCCATTAGTTCGCCCGTAGAAAACAAGAACATCGAACGTAGGCGAACGTGGATGTCTAAATTGGTGTCCCAACCATCTCCACTGACTTTTTGGAATTGTTTCCGTTAGTAAACTTTGCCGGCTTTCTTCAGTAATGGTTATATTAAGAAAGTCATTTTGCCATGCATATCCTAGTTATGTTCGAAGACATGTTTTTGCTGATTTTCACAAAGCTATTGATGATATTAACTGCTAGAGGAGTAGTGATGTTCCATGTCTGGGCAAACATACGTTTGCCCAGACATGGTTCGTACACAACCAGCTTGACTGCTGGTTGTGTACGAACGCATTTGTAGTGGTTAGATTGGATTTCCAGACATTAGTTACAATTTATGAAAATGAAGGGTGTTTTGTACATTCTTTTCACGATGTCTGCTGGAGTCCCGATGTAGGAATCAAATTACTGAAAATCATTTATTTCTTCAAGAATGTGTTCATTTAGCCTAATATTGCCTAACATAAAACATCAGCTGATTCCTTTAATTCCCATACAGGGAATAGGTGCGGATGTTTTAGCTCTACATTACTTTTGGACACTGAAGGGAAAAGTTCTTTTTCGACCAGTAGCCAGTCAGAGATAGCTGTGCTACAGTCGATTTTCTCGAGTTTACAGGAAGAAATTCGAGTTTCCGGGTGAAAAAACCCGCTTTCCGGTACCAGAGATCGATAACTCGTAAGCGGTCAAAAAACGGCTTAGTAAAAGTTCTTTTAGTCGGCAACTGGAATATAACTTACGATGCTCTCTCTTCGGGGGATCTAGTACAGTGGACGGCAAACGGCACTTCCACTGAGCTACTCAGGTGCTTTATTACCACGACCCAGTTTATCTTGGAACAGCATATATACTTGTATGAAAGAATGTGAACATGAAAAACAGTCAGAAACATCCAAGCCCGCAGCCTTTTGGCTGAAGAGCGGATACGATAGACAGTCGGCCAGACTGGCCGGTTGTATTTCATTAATAAAAAAAATTAGATTAAGATGATATAACAACAGAATTTTAAAAATTCAACAAAGAACATGAAGTTAAAAATTGATTTTAAAGCGACAATAAACATTTATGTGATTCTGGAAAATAATTTTGCACATAGCGCAAATAGATCTGTTGCTATGGAGATCCTTTGACTCTAACAAATATGTGGTTGGAACTTGAGCTTGAACAGTGAAGTATTTATGATTGAATATATGAGAAGAAAATAGACAAATTAGTGAAGTATGAAATTGTTTAATTGTCAAAACCATTTCTGTTAAAATACAAAAATGAAAAGGCGATACGAGATTAAAATAATAAACGGATAACCGGATATTAGATTCAAGTTAAATATTAAATTTCGATTGGAATTCCAGATGTGTGAAAATTAATCTTTTCAGTAGTAGTTGCTAAACGTAAAACATATTTTAAGAAATTGTGAATTTCTTCTTATTTTCAAAGAAATGGGCATGACTGCGTTGTGAAATCCAAGGTTCGTGTGAACATAAATCAATAATATCATCAATCTCGGAAGAAGAGGTCACAACCTCTGCTTCCTTAAGAACGCTTATGTTTTGTGATTGCCTTATCATGGAACCCCGGGGATCTCCATTTGTCACGTTAGATGACAATAAGGAAAGTCAATTTCGAAAGGTAAACCGCGATAGGAATAATTTTGTTTGTTGGTAAATGTGAAACTGAGTGTTACTGTGGCCACTCCTTGGCCATTAACTGTGCGAGGAATTTTAAATCTGTTTTTCAGGTTTGACTATTAAAAAAAGGGTTTGTTTTTCCCATTGAACCTTTTTGGTCGGTTATATAGTCGTTTGATTGGTTTATTGCTTTTAGTTTTTTTCGTTGTACGCAATTGAAATTTTAGACCGTAGGTGGCATCCCAAGGATGCGGATATCACTTTGAATACTTAAGATTTTAGCAGAATAGAACGAGAACGATTTATTACCAGGAGAAAAACGCATTTAACTGAAGTTTTAGAAAACCGATAAAAAGAGGTTGGTTTGGGATTCAGATTTTCTCATAATGAACTAACTTGAAGCGAGCTTATTGGGTCTGTTAATCAAGTGTGTTCATATGCCGGAGTTTCCAGGAAGACAAAGCTATTCCCCCACCGCATGAGACCAATGAACTCAGTTTTTATGAGATTAAAGATTTTTTTTTTCAATATTGATGAGTTTGAGTTGGTATTAATCCTCGTGTAAATGAGATGAGATGAATTTTCTTAAGTTAACCTTTGCGACTTAGTCTGTCCTACAACTGGCTCATCAATTTTCGAAGGAATGATTTTATTGTAGATAAGATTTCGTTTTCAGAACAGCTTATGAACAAACGAAGGGCAAATGGACTCCCTTATATTGAAAGATTTTAAAATAGAAAGTAGAAATAATGAACTATAAAATCCGGTAGCTGTTTAGTCAATTAAAATGGACAATTCGGTTTGTCTACTGATAGGCTTCTCGATGACTTTATGAACTCATGAGCCACAAAATGTGCAAATTTGGAGGCTACAAATTATTGTTTATTACAACATAAAAGGATTAGTAGATAGTCAGGAATGTGTTAAGAACAATGGGAGTCCCAGGGTATTTCATTATCCTTATTATCAACAAGAAACTACTGTCCGAACAGATCTTGGAGAAACTGAGTATTTCACAATAGGTAAAGGGGTGCCTACAAGGATGTATTTTATCTCCGTACCTGTTTAACTTGAACAGCGAATACGTTTTAAGAATGGCAAGGCTGGAGGAGTCTTCAGTTGGAATTAAAATTGGTGGAAAAAATATTAATAATTTAAGATATGCAGAAGATACCACCTTGCTAGCAGAATGTAAAGAAGATTTGGAGGAACTTATTATGAAAGTTAAAGAAGAAAGGAGAACCCGTGACAAAAATATAGTCGTTAAAGCTGGCTGCAAATGGTGCTCCAGAAATCGTGGACAGTACTGTGCGTTAATAGTTTGCCCTCGGGTACAGCAGGATGAAAATGACACCTTGAAAGTCGTAAGCAACTATCAGCATAACTTTAGCTTTGCTGGGTTTCCTGACAACGTTTCTCCGTAGGGGTGATCCTGAATGACCCATTCGCTGGATTGTCTCTTCAGTTCAGGCTCATAATGGCCACGATACGATTCAGGGGATGCATCCTCTTCAATTTCGTATCGTTTCAAATGGAGACCAGCAGCCCCGCGCCTGTCTATTTTGGCATCTAATTCAAGTGATGCAGAATCCAACGACCTGAAATTTCTCGCTTACCGAGCCTCTCTTTTAGGATGTGCCGAACACTTTGGTGGTCTGTCCGAGTTGCCTGGGGAAATTGGCATACGGTCCATCGCAGATAAACCTTGAGAAGTCCAGGAACAAGCTCAACATTTTCTCCTGAAAGGGCAGGTCATCTTGTGCGGCGATTGATATACGGGTGCTCTCTCCCCGCACCAAATGCACTGTCCCATCTTCCGACAGTCCGCTATAGGATACTGTCTCTCCTCAGGTTTCCCTATGGCTATGATAACAGTCATTCGCAATTTTACCTCGTGCAACCTGGATCTTGATCCAGGATCGTTGTTCTCATCTTGTGAACACACCTCAGAGCGTTGTACACTGAAACTAACTTTAACCTCTTCTCTACAGAAGGCGACAATTATCAGAATGAGGTGCGTCGCCTTGTGTGCATGTACAGTGCATTCAACTAGTGCCTCTATCTGTCAAGAGTGATATTTGAGTTATCAAATACGTCTCCTGACACTGTTGTCACTTTGTTTACAACCCTCGTAGTTATGTTTTATTCTCACTGCATTTTACAGAAATTTCGTCCTTGGAAGGAATTTACATAAACAACCCACCAAGTGGGATGCTTCGTTTATTAAAAATAACAAATAGTTTATTTTATTTTGAATTTTAAAACTGGAATCCTTGCTGTATAAAAAGGAGACTTTAAATTAGTGTTCTCCCGCTACTGCTATATGAGTCGAAGAATAACACGAATTGAAAATATCCGACTAGTGGGTTCAATTTTGTACTAATCGAATCAAAAACGCTGTAGGAAGCTATCGTGCAACATATTGTGGAATTTTAAATACTTCACAAAAGAAAAAAAGAAGCGTATTGAAATGTTGTAAATATTAACAGCCATTCGCATTTATATTTACTATGTTTAATCAATTTTTGAAGTTCCTACTGATTGAAAAATGTTCATTTATTTTAATTTCTTTAATATTCAACATATCACGTTAATATGCCGCTCAATGGGATTTATTTTCTTAGACTGTATCAAGAATTTCAGAAGATCAAGGATTTTCATGCTGTTAAAAGAAGGCTCCTTAAACGCACAATTTCTTGCTTCACAAGTTCTTAAGGTTTCCAGAATGGTATCAGGATGCAGTGGAGCGGTTGCCTTACCAGTTATAACCAGTTGGATTAAATGTAGAAACAACTGAGTACAGTAGATAAAAGTAAAAATAGAGCGAGGAGGATAAAGAATTCCTTCATTGTTTCAGAGGTACTAATGCCCTATAGAACATAAAAAGTTTCTTTTGGGGTACTCTAACCTACATAAAATATTCTCATCCTCTCTCTTATCATGAAACACCCCCCCCCCCCACTTCCAATTGTAATGCCAGCACCTATATATGAAATCGCATTTGATACGTAGACAAGTAAGGTAACCTTGCTTACCTGTAGAAATAAACTCTCTAAATTGTAATTTAAATATACAAATAAAAATAAATTCTGTAATCTATATTATTCTCCAAAGGCGTTCCTTCATCCCTAATATATTACAAACATTTATTGATAGTAAATAAGAACTATCAATAAATCCAAGCTTTTCAAGAGAGAGAGAGAGAGAGAGAGAGAGAGAGAGAGAGAGAGAGAGAGAGAGAGAGAGAGAGAGAGTATGGCAGAGAATTGCGGCTAATTGGTACTCCAAAACCTACGGTTCAGGGTTAAAACGTGGAGTTACTCTTGCTATTGCATGTGATCAACTAACTCAGGAACTGGTCGAAGAAAGCAGGGCCATAACGGAGGCGTGGCGAAAGAGGAGCGCCTCACGGGTGCAACTAGTTTTGGGGCGCAAAACGTAAAAAATGTAAAAAATAAAAAAATAAAAAATATATAAAAGTCCGCTATTTTATATTGTAATTTTAAATTTTGGCAATACGCCGTTTTAGACACACAAATGATGCAATTCATTTTGATGGGGTTAATAGTAAGTATTTAACATATTACATTTAGTAAAACTTAACCTGTTACATTTAAAATTTTCAAACGTTTTGTCATTTGTGGGTTGGGGGGCGCAAGTTAGACATTTTCCACAGGTGCGTCATACCCTCGTTACTGTAATCGAAGAAAAGCTTAGAAAATGTTCTTCTGATGAGTTGATCAGAATCGAACTTATACGGTCTTTCTTTAGGCAGTTCGAACGCTATGGAGGGAGAAACAAAGAGCGGCAAAGTCACTGCTTAATGTAACATTATACTCTTCGTATAATACTAATGCATTAAAGAGGTTTAATGCGTTTTCAAATGATTTAAATCTATAATAAAACAGAGATTTTAATTGAAGATTCTGGTTAAGTTTAATTATCTAGAACCAATTAGTAAGAAACTGTAGATCTTATATTATCTTGCATCCTTGCGATTTATTTTTAAGATAATAACAACGAATGGCTGCAATGATTTCATAAGACTCAGAAAACCACGAAACTTAGACAGAGAAATTTAAACTATGTTATTCAATAGATTTAAAAGCACAGGTGGTTATTTACTTGATTTATTTTCGCTCTTTATTAGACAACTGTGAATTTGTGACTTATTACACTTCCATGGGTTACTATGGTTACCAAGCGTAATGATTTTTTTTTTTATTTCATTTCCACACGATCACTTTTGATCTTTTGCATCATCCGACAATGCCGAGTGCATACATATGGAATCATTAACAAGCAAAGGGGGGGGGGGATCTACCTGAAGACAATGAAACCTTTATTTCTAGTGATTTATTGAACTCAACAGGAGCCCATACGCGCTGTTTGTATATTCATAGAAAGGTTTTGCCTCGAGCTTATTGGAGCAAGAAAACAAGTTTAGAAAACACTGCGCAACCCAGAATATTTTATTAATTTCGAGAATACTTGCAAGAAGGAACGTTTATGGAATTTTGCTTTTGTTGGTGTGTTGCTGAATATTCTCTGTGTGTGGTGGGTGGTTCTTTACGAAAGGTAAGCATGTGTGTGTGTGTGTGCTCAAAGTCTTCTGATTCTTTCTCTAAATCCCATTTATTTGTCCGTTTTTCAATGTATGAAACCTTAGAGATTCTTAAATAGTAATAAGTAATAAAAAATATTAAATTATAGTTTAAAATCGAAATGTAACTATATAAATTAAATTTGTACTATATTAATAAAGATATATTTTATTTATATCAATTTGCCTGATTTGCCTCTTACATATTTTTTTAAATAAAATGAAGTAGAACATCAACAAACAGATTGTGACTAGCGCCAGTTTCGGATAGTGGCGAGGATCGTTACTACTAGAATTACATATCTTTGAATGAATATGGCATGATAATTATTTTAAATATTTGATAATGTGGTTGTCTGTAGAAAAGTACTTCTTTTGGAAACCGGGTCACAAACAAAGCCTACACTGCTGAGTACACAACTTAATACTCTTCAATTTGGGTATTTTTGTCTAATTCCAATGAGAATATTGCTTGCCAAAATTGTAGATACGGCCACCCGCCCTCTATGGATTATTTATTGTATATTAGGAACACATTTAACCAAGAAATTAAGAAATCAATAGAGTAATAATTACTGAATTACTATGCCCATTTATTACCTTGCAGTTCATTATACAAATAGTAAAAAAATTAAATTCATTTCATAAAATAATCTTATATTTCTTTCTTTGTTACAAACAGTTTCAAAATGCAGATGAAGTCAAGGCTGTTTATTCTTCTATTCTTATTTCTTTCCATTGGAACATGTGGAAAAGGGATACTTCGGTTAAAACGCCAAGGTAAAATGCTAAAAATATGTATACTCGCTACAAATGTAATGCTAATGGTAAAGTATACACTAAAGATAGACTTAGAACTTGGGATAATCTTTTAATCTTTTATTAATGTCCATGTCTTCTTTATTTTCTAGGATTGCCTTCATTTTTGTTTCCAGAACGTTTTCTAGAAAGAAAATTCCCAGAAGAAATAATCAACCCAACATGGGATGGAAGCATTGAAAGTGCCAAAAAGATTCTTGCTGAATATATCCTTCGAGCTGCTAAAGAGATCGCATCACTTCTTAATCCTGGAACAATCCTGGGATTCATCCATCGAGGTACCGAAGAAATCATTTCCATATTTGACATCAGAAATCCCTTGGAAAGATATCAGCAGTGCAAATCCCTATCCAACAGTCCTGGACATTGCACGTTTGCTCAAAACTGTATACTTCCAGAGTTCATTAGCAGATACACAATCTTCAGCAAATATATGTGTGTCATCAACAACAAATATGTTGGTGTCTGTTGTCCCGATACTTACTCCGTGGAGAACCCCACGTTTCAGTCATCTCAGTCATCTACAGGAGGGACTAAGCCAGCTAGACTTGTAGCTCTTGCTGATGGTAAGATAATGTTTATTGCTCTTGTTGATAGAACTATTAATAATTAGAGACTGAAATCAATACTTTGTAAGGTTTTCCATTAAACGTAAGATGAATATTCGTAAAGAATTGGTATCATGGCATTGAAAATTTCAAACAGAGAAATAAGTTCGGTCTTCTTGTAGATTAGACTCTTCTTGGAACAGACATAAGAGATAAATTCGATATTAAATAATTAACTATATTTATGTATGTGCATGTTCAAATAATTCTTTGTTGATTTGGGAAGGATGCGGTAGAAATTACAAGACGAAGATCATAGGAGGAACAGAAGCAGATCCGAAAGATTGGATTTGGATGGTAAGTTTTACTGTTCGTTTGAATAGTCATAAATTAAACTAAATATTTTTGCACATTTTTCTTAAATTCGGTTTGTTTCTTATTTATCAGCACCTGCGTTCCTTAACTGTGTTTATTGTATGTATTTTCCCAAGTTTAAATACTTACTGATGAGTAGGCCAGACTGATACTTTCAGCACTCGTAGGCATTAACATTCGTTGCATTTTTTCTTGCTTAGCATAATTACGTGCCTTTTGTCCCGTACCACAAAATTAGCTTATATGATGAAAACTTGACGCCTAATTCTTAATAAGTTGCATAGATAATTGACCTTCATTCTTCGAGGACTATCGTTGGGTGTCTGAGTGATGTTCGCTCACATTCCTTACAAGTCTGTTCACTTTACCATCACATTTCGACGAGTTTAGATCATGGCTAGCCCATTGATACGTGTCGTTATCTTAAAATGAATCCATATATTAGTGCATTGCTATCCAGAACGTGCAGGTACACTTCGCCGTTAGAGTGAAGTAAAATATATGAAACCACCGGATGAAGAGAGGTTGTAGCTAGACTCGTTTCTCCAAAGTCTTGGAATTTCAGCATCGGTGCAATGTTCATTACGCAGAGACCACTTAAGCTTTGACGCGCCATTTCAATTTAAATCGATTTATTTTACACAATCCATCTAGGTGCATGTGCTTGATATCATGTACCCTTTTGATGGGATGTTCCGATACTTTTGGCAACCAAGTGTATATCCTCAATTCTTATTTGTTGTATACTACATATAATTTGTCATTAAAGATATTCAAATGTGTATAATTAAACGATTTTAAAATTAATTATTAAAATAAATTAGTTCGGAAAGTCCTTTTTGGTATGTCCTTGTTTGGGTGATAAACTCCACCAATAAAACTAATCGCATAAATTAAAATATTCTTTATTAATAAATCCCGAGTTAATATTTTATTTACTATAGAATGCGAGTCAACTTTCAACTCATTAATATGCAAATATTAAAACAAAAATAAATCAAACTCTTTATTATTATTATTATTATTATTATTATTATTATTATTATTATTATTATTATTATTATTATCATCATCATCATTATTATTATTATTCTATAGGCTGCTCTACTTTACAAAGGAATTGCACAGATCTGTGGAGGAGTACTAATCAATGAATATTATGTGCTGACAGCAGCTCATTGTGTCAATAGGTATGACCGGTTTTAGTAAATTTGACAGAGTTCTTTCAAACATTTGCTTATGTATTTAATGTCAAGCAATTCATTGAGTCTGATAATCCGTTTTTCAAGCAGAACTGCTATCTGATTAAACTAACTCATGGTACCCAACGTTTTACGATCTATAAACAATGGAGTGTGAATAGCGACACCCATCAATTCGACTGCAAGAGAATGGTCCACTCTGAATTCTGCTTGGAAGGAACAATACAGAAGTTTATACCACTGAACATGGTTGCCCTAATTTCTGGTTCCCATACCATCCTTTGATAGGCGATAACAATCCTTGAGTGCTTTCAAGACACAATTTTGCCATTTTTTCTTACAAAACAGCCTTTAGTTCTTCTCCCCTTATCTTTGGTCCTGGTTGAAGTCAAAATCAAATCTCTTTCTTTTCTCAGTTGACTTCTACTTCTTCCTTTCCTTACATGATCACATGACTTCGATAGCATCTTTTTGGGTCCAGATACTTCTCATCCTTCCAGCTACTTTGTGCAATTTCCACATCTTCCCAACTTTACAGTACAGCTTTCACATTTCAGATGATGCTAAAATTTCTTAATGCTATTCAGATAGAGCAGTTCGACTAATTCATGATCCTCTCATTGACACTCTCTTACCATTCTTTCATAGACGGACAATTTTCTCACTTTGTGTTTTCTGCAGATATTTTCATGATGGTTTACCAATCTTCAGTAGAATCCATCATGCTCCTGTTTCTGCTAAACCTACAATAACCAGCAAACAGTTGCCTAATATGAATTGATAGTTGAAGAACCTACTGCTTTCATTTATGTTTCATTTGATCTATCTGTTTTCTGGAATAGCCTTTTTCATAAATTATTCAGCAAAGAACTACAATTTATGGGTCTCTAAAAAATAAAAAATAATAAAAAAAAATAATAATAATAAATAAATAAATAAAAAAGATAGAAATATCAGTAACTCCTGTTTTATTGACCTCTATACACTGCATTGATTTCGTATAGGATTCAGGACCTGACGTGTGTGGAAGTGATAAAAAAAAATCATAAATTTTTATTTTGTGAACCTGATTGATTTTTCACGAAAACCGCATTGACGCTCTCGACTCAAGAGTTTCTTTTTATAAAATTGACATCATGAAGCTCATTCTGATAGACGAAGAAGTCAAAGTATATGTATGAAGTCTCAAATTAACAAAATGTCACTGTTAGTTATTGCTAACGAATTCTGTTATCGGCATTTTCACAGCAATAGAACTCCTTCAAGTAGCGAAGTAATAAAAATACTACTACTAATAATAATTTAATATTGCCCATTCTTCATTATTACAACAAGATATCGTTCCAGTTGTTCAACAGCTGTGTGCATCAGAGAGTACTTACAGATTATAAACGTTCATAGTATTGGAGACATTGGAACCACTTACTACATTAACAACAATTGAAGTCGTGCAACAAAAATTAAAATCAATATTACATTACGAAGAAGAAGATTCTTCTATTTATGCCTGCAGATCTGTGTGTTTACAGGGACGGGATATCCTTTTTGAGAGATTATTATTATTATTATGATTATTGGTGACACCTCCAAGGAGTCCGAAGACTCATCATGGGAGGACACCTATTGTACAACTCTCCATCTCCACCACTACACTGAACCTCTACTACCCATCATCTACATCAGCGCCATCTACCGTCCACCACCACCACAACTAGTATTTTTTTGTCTGTAAATTGCTTGTGTTCTGAAGGTCCGATTTGTCTGTATGGGATGAAAACCCTAGTTTCCCGGAGGGGAAAAAACCCTGCTACCACCGTATGAGATCGGCTAACTCACCCTCGATTGAAAAAGTCCACATAAGGATTCCTCCCGTCGCGACGAGAGTCGAACTTAGGCCTTTTCCAATTGAATGGCGCAAAGTACCATCGTTCTTCCAATTGCGCTACAGAGGCGCTTATTGATCCTTGATAAAGGATCCTTGCGTTACACAAAGGATTTGAACCCTGAACGTTCCAAGAAGTTTCCGTCGAAATGAATTGAGCTACGAAGGCTCTAGAAGAATTATAGAATTGAAAATCATAAAAAGATGAGATCAGCGCATATATCGCAAACTGCGAATAGCTAACCTTTGGATTAGACTTTTGGCGCATGCCCAAAATATCTGACGTCACACACACTCAACAGCCGCTTTTTCTTCTTTGCATTTGTGCTTTTTATAAAAGTACTTTTGGCTACTGATGAACATCCGTTTTTTCATTTAAAAAAAAAAAAAAAGTTCTTGGTCTTGTTATAGGTTCTGAGATCTCTAATTGAGATGGTGGACATAAAAGAAAAAAAATCCTTAAAAGACAAACAAACAAAGCTCTCTTTTATTTACAGAGATATAAATGTATTAAGGACACAATCGCCCATATTTGTATATAAATAATTTTTTAAATAATTGCTTTCAAATTGATTTTTATGATGAGTTGCTGTAAATTGATTCGAAACCGAACCACTCAGGAGAATTATAATAGTATTAAAATGATTTATTGACAATTTTGTTCACCCGATGGAGCATTAAGTTACGTTCTTGTATTCCAGGTACATGCCTACAAATATCACAGTTCGTCTCGGAGAATACGATTTTAGAAAAGACACAGACGCAGGCCCTCAAAATTTTAACGTCACCACAATTCTCATTCATGAACAATACGAACAATATTCTAGGCGCAATGATATCGCTTTGCTAAAACTTTCCCGAGCCGCCTTCTTCAATGAAAATGTGCGACCGATCTGTCTACCCTTGCCAGATACTGAATACGTCGGAGAGATGGCCACAGTTGTCGGATGGGGAGCTTTTGGTAAGAACATCAACATCGTAAAAGACAATTTTAATTATATTAATATTTCAAATCATTGTGTGTCCAAGAATGTCACTAAATCAGATAATATTGATGAGATGACACAATAATCCGCGATGTTTAACTAAAGGTTCGAGTCAGTTGTTAAATTACTGAAAAAAATGTTTTTCTTTTATTGTAGAGGGTGGTCGTAATAGCTCAATACTCCTACAAATAACCGTTCCAGTATGGAATGACACAGAATGTGACAAAACTTTCCCTCAGACTATTTTTGATCAGTTTCTGTGTGCTGGATTTACCAATCGTGAAAAGAATTCATGCCAGGTAAGATTCCAATGTCTTCCTCCTCCACGTACACACGCACGCCTGTTAAAGAAGTCCTCTCAATAAAGTTGAACCATTATTTGAGTGTCATATCTTCGGTATGACGAGAGGCGATGTGTTTCCATCAGATTCGTTGCTTTGTTTATAGCAATGTGTTTTCAAAGTCTTCATATTGATTGTCTTTTTTTAACCATTTTCCCCTCTCTTTTAGGGTGATTCTGGTGGTCCTCTCATGGTCGACAGTGTTAATGGTCGTTGGTCGGTAACTGGCATCGTATCTTGGGGATTAAGGTGCATTGAGTCAGGATATCCAGGAGTGTATGTGAAGGTTTCCAAATATGTTGACTGGATCAAAGAGAAGGCAGTGTGAGAACAGCGAATACGGTTTGTATCAATCGAGTTTGCATGCAGTTAAAGACAAGAACGACTTACTGTGATTGGTGAATCATTAGAAATGTATTTGAAGAATGCAAATCTGCATTTAACACGTTCGCTGCCACGCTCCTCAAGCATTGGTTGTTCCTGCACGCCAAGCCCTTTTTGCGTCTTCAAGGTCACTATGAGTAATCTCGTAGCCGGCTTATCAGACAGAATTTTGTTTCATACGCCAACTACGAGTAATCTCGTATTGATGAGTCAATGGTGTTGTGGCGTGATAGACTGGCGTTTCGGCAATACATAAAAAACAAAAAACATAAATATTGCGTGAAAATCTATGAACTATGCGAATCGAATGGATTGGTGATAAAAATAAAAATTTATTCAGGAAAATCAGAATCCTCTTTAGCGAAAATGGGTCACGCATATGATATTGTATTCCACTTGATGGAAGAATATTTAGACAGGGGTTATGTATTGCATGTGGACAATTTTTATAATTCTGTAGCTCTGACGGAATAGTCAGAGAGAAGGTCTTTCCATTTCAAATATGCACAAATTTGAAATGGTTGAAACGCAAAATCGGAATGATAAATTTCAGTTAAAACCAAACATCGTTAGGGATTATAATTTGGGGATGTCAGGCACCGATCTTTCTGATCAAATGCTTTCTTACTATTCTACCTTACGCATTTTTGAGGTATACATTCAAAATGCGCATAAATTTTATAACATGATTACTGGAAATGCAATGAACTGCGTTAAAATTTAGAGATCAATTTATCTCAGTTTTTGTTGAAATGGATGAGCTTACAGCATCAGAAAATATCAGGAGAAATCGGGATTTTTATTATTTGGAAATTTTACCACCAAGAGAAAAAAAGAATCGCTGACGAAGCCATGCGGTGTGTGTACACGAAACAAAGGAACACGCAAAACACGTGATTATTGTCCTGTTTGCCAGGAAAAACCACCATTGGGCGTGGGAAATTGTTTTAAAATGCACCGTTCTTAATTTGAATAAATTGTTTTTTTTTATTTTATTGATTGGTTTTTATTTTTATTGATTTTATTAGTTTTAAATTGATTTACAAATTATGTGTTATACTACGGATTAACTCGCGCTTGTCATAGGAGGTTGGTAATCGACATACGAGTATATTCGTAGTTGGCTTCTGAGGCACATGTATAATATGCTATATTTTAGTTGAAATTATTTCCCTTCTACCAATCCCCCAGACGTGCTCTCCGCTTTATTCAGAATCCAAGGGTCCAAATTAAGGTAATTATACAAAGGGATAACTTGTGTTTGGCATAGGAGGTCGGTAAATCGACATACGAGTAAGTATACTCATAGTTGGCAGCGAACGTGTTAAAATGTTAAAAGAGCAATATTTTATAGAGAGAGGAAAACATTTTTATTCTCCTAAGACTGGATGGATAACAGTGAATAGTATATTTTTGAGTATTGTTTTGCTTGCAACTTGTAGTGCTAACTTAGCGATTGTTTGTAGAAATAAAATTGTCTTGAAGTTGCAATGTTTTGAGGCACTGTATACTGTGTTATATTTATGTGAAAAGTAGAGCTATCTAGGTATTAATATTTTCTATTAAAATTCATTATCCAATGTAAATGTGTATTCTTTTTTTTTTCCGGAACCGTCCTCGGCAAAATTAATTAATTTTTGCATTTGTGTTAATTTTATTCATTGTTTATGAAATGGAAGAATTCTTTAACGCATTTTGTTCCCTAAAGGAAGTTACACGAGGTCATATAGCTCTAACTAATTTTTTGGGGATTGCGAAACTTTATTGTCAGAAAATTGTGTGAGCTTAATGGTCGTTTTTTTTTTTTGAGCAGCAGACCTAGAAACCACAGTCTCTGAAAGAAAGAAACAAAGAAACAATTTTTGCAGATGCCACCAGTTAACTCGGGAACTGATCGTCTTTAAGTCCCTGTAGTCGATGACTAGGATCGAGCTCAGCCCGCTCTTTCCTGATGATCTAGTACTATGGATGCAATCGAAAATTTCTGGATATGACCTTTCAGAAAAAAAAATCTGAAAAGTCTTATTGGAATTCATGTTTACAAATGCTGCTGCTGTATATCAAGAACATTGGTGACAGTAACAACCTTACTGCTTTGATCAGTACGACAAGAATTGAATTTTCAACGTCTACTGCTGCTTTTATTCCACCTAATCTTTATGAAATGTTGCTGTTATCCACTCCCCCTGACATTATTGCTGAAGAATGAGCAAAACGTACTGATCATTGAATAAGACAACTTTCTTAGGAATATGACAACTTCCAATTGTTGTTGTTATGTGGAATAACGTGGAAGTAACTCAATCTCCTGAACATTAGTCTGATAATCGGTGGTTTTTTTTTTTTTTTGATTTGTTTGTTAGTTTTTTGTTGTTTCCGAGTTGGAAAATCATGTAAGATCTAATAAGTTCTACAATGTTAATGTAAGGGCATGAACACTATGAATAATGTTGCCTCCCTGCCTTTAATATAGAAATTATCGATGCAAAAATAGTAATCATTATACTAAGACTGCATTTCACTATCGATTCTCAAATGTGTTATTGCATTTTCCATTTCTCTCTAATCAAATTTATTATGTGCTAACAGATGCGTCCCCGTAGAAATATTTCAGTTAAAAGGGAGAAAAAAAAAGTCTGTTTCCTTGAAAATTCGTGCATAAATTGTTCTGGAATATCTACGATCGCTGAAACACCTCTTTGTTATGGGTTGAAGGTAACCTCATCATTTGACACACGAATAAAATGCGATCTTTGCTTCTACTAGGATACACAACGACCTTGAAAAATGCAAGATTTTATTAAAGCACAGACTTTACTTCTTTATCCTTTACCTTAGAATAAACCACTTATTTCTCTTCTATTCCAAACACTGTTTTTCCTTGTCCATATAATGTGCCTTAAATATCTCCTTCTTAAAAGCGTAAATGTGAGTTAGCAATTAATTCTGTTAATTGGGAATACTTTTCGGATTCTTTCCTAAACAGTTCGGTGATGTTCTTAGAGAGAGAGAGAGAGAGAGAACATATGTTATATACATGTTTCTACGGAATATACTTTCTAATTTCTAGTATATTATGAGATAGATTGATAGAATAGCAGTAAGTACGTCCTCGCTGAATTAACTAATCCTTCAGTCCATCCCACAAATTTCAGTGGAATTTAGATTGGCATGTGATGTGTCACTCTTTTAATACATAGCCTTCAAACCAATCTCACACATCCGTTTTCTCTTTAGAGAACGAACTCTGTACTGTTGAAATACATAAGATGTGACCATTTGCCATAGAAGTATCTCATTAAAGTGAGTAGAGCATTAAGTAGCATCACTGCATGTCAACGTTTACCGCTGAAAAATCACACCAGAAAACAGCATCCCGTCCATTCATCCATCATTCACTTCTGATGTCCAGTGAAATTATGGATATGAATCCATCCGTCACGCCACTTTATATTTGGAACAACTCTTAAAACATTCGCATTGTTGAGATTCGATCCTCTTTATAATATCTACTAAAGATTGTCGTACTTTGTATTTCTTCTGAACCCATCTTCTGTGGATGCAGCACCATTGTACTCATTGCCGAACATGGGACTCATCGTCTGAACTACTGAACTTATTCGAAAGATGCCGGCCTGGTTGGCCGATTGCTTAGCATTATCCGCCTCCAGTCAAAAGGCTGCGGGTTCAAATCCCGCCGTGGTAAGGGTGGTAGATGGCGTTGATGTAGTTACAGTTAGTTGTAGTTGATGGATGAGTAAGTGCCCTCCCTCGATGAATCTTTGGACTCCCTGGAGGTGTTAGGTAATAATAATAATAATAATAATAATAATAATAATAATAATAATAATAATAATAATAATAATAATAATACTGTTGTAGTTGGCGCAGTTATAGGCAACACGTGATCCCATTCTGTTTCTTTAAATGTTGGTTAATTCTCAATAAATTACAAAATCAAGATTAATACTAGCCTACTCAGAAATATAAGAATTAATTTCCTTCAGCTATTCATAATCTTAATTTCACAATGATACATAATTTCCGACACTACTTGTTGAGATTTTCAATCGATCCTTGTAGTGAGAACCTGATTTTTAGGAATAAGTAAAAGTCGCATGGGCAGAGACATAGGGAGTAGCAGTATGGAGAGTATTGCACACATCTGTCATTGTGCTTAGCTAAGTATCAAACAATAACAAGACTAAACGAACTTCAATTGCACCTTCCGAATAATAATGATAATCTTAATTTTTTTGAATAAAGAGAATATTGTTCAGAACAGATCTGGTGGTGAAAGAACTAGTGCTATCCTTGGAAACCGAAAAAGAGTGTAGTTAACCGGGATATGAGGACTAGATTTTTGCTTGGAGGGTAGTGAATTAGTCGGATAGGTTGACGGAGTCTATTGTGCACGCACGAGTTATTACTCACAAAAAGTTGCCAGCTATTGCACTAAACCAAAAGCGGGCTAGAATTTGTAAATTGAGTCCCTTGCTTTAGAGACCAAACATATGGCTTCTTTTCAAGCCACTTCAGTCCTCTAATTTTTAAAGTGGTGATGAAACTGAGCACTGAAATGTAGTCACGTAGAATAACGAGGATTAATGTAATCTAGTTGAAATGTTTATAATTGCAAAAAAAAAAAAAAAACAAGACTGTAGAGTTTAAAAAACTCACACAATACAGTCATTCACTCTACGACACTTGCAAACGTCCCATGCTTCTAGAACAGAGTTTCCTCACTATCTAACCCTCGATAACATCTAAGTTATAAATGAAATAAATAAATATTTTTAAAAAAAAAACAAAATATGCTATGAGGAGTTTCCTGCCAGGATGTGGCACGAAATTCGTTGCTGTTTTTCGCGTCAAGTGAGAAATGCTGCCCTTTTATGTTGAAGCAACGGCAGTCCACTAAAATATTCCATTTGCCCTTTATGATAAAAAAAAAAAATTAATCATACGAGGCAAAATAACTCATAACCGAATGATATCGAAACGGCATCATGAATTCAATAAGAGCATAATAATAATAATATTTTTTTTTAAACTTCAAACTTTATTATCATTCACACATAATATTTACAATATATACTTGCACACTAATCTGAATACAGATATTTACACTTACAGATAACATTTTTTTTAAAGAAAAAAAATCATATTTTTTTTTGCTTAAAGTACATTCTGTATATATCCATACATCTCAATAATAATAATAATAATAATAATAATAATAATAATAATAATAATAATAATAATAATAATAATAATAAAACTTGAAAAATTACAGAAAATTCATCCGACTTTTAAAACGCTAATTAAGAGATAAAATAAATAAATAAATGCACTGATTAGTACTGCATTTGACCACTAGAAGGAAATGCCACCTTGTGGTCAAATTCAGTACTAATCAATAAAAAAAAAATGCTGGCCTCAGTTTTTTTTTTCCCTAAAAATATATTTTATACACAAACAGATACAATCTCGAAATATCAAATTTTGGAAAATGATATTTCCCTTTTTACCCCTCTTAAATTAGTTTCCAATTAATTAGTTAATTAGTTTCCAATCCCTAATACTAAATGTGTAATTTAACTCTCGAGCAGAAATTTCTGGAAATAAAAATATCTCATTTATTTTCAAAATGAAAAACAATCATGAATCTATTGTGGTTTATGTCGCAATCAACCAATCTTAGAAGAAAAGGTCACCCAGCTGATTGATCTGGTAGGCGTTGTTATTCGTTACCTTGGATAACCAGAGATTTCGATTTATTTCACTGAAGTGTCCATAAGGAAAGTCGTAAACCACCAAGGGATGATTAAGCAAAGTAAAAAGTGGAATTTCTTGTGAATTAAAGAGCTTTAAACATTAATTATCAGGGGAATTTTCAGTCTGTTTTCATGGAAAATGATCTAAACCACGAGCATAAATAAGATTCCATTTCCCTTCGTAACTTATTCTCGACATGTTTACCAACAACACCCACATAAACTCAAGAAACTGGCATCACGTACAAGATGGCTACATCTAGTTCAATATGGTTTTTGTAATATTGCGTAAGGAATGTGAGGGAAAGAATATTTTAAACAAAAAGGCGATAAATCCATCATCTATTGCATCCCAAATACTTTTTTCCGAAAAGTTATTAACGGAATTAACAGCGCTGTTTGAGTGTCGTAATCCAAAGACGCTGCTGTGTTTAGTAGTTAAAGGCAAGTACAAGAATTCTCTTCCGGGGAATTTTGTGCCCCTAATAAATCAGCCCAAAATTACTTTATTATTTTGTACTGTTTTAGTGGAGGTGCGATTCTATTGAATTTGCAGTTTACATTCTCAAGCGTGCTTGTATCTTCTGAGAAAGTGTTAGGGGTTTTACTTGTGTTTATAATTTTTAGGTCAACAGTAAGATCTCGTTATCTTTCTTTGGGTGCTGACGAAATTCATGGCTTGTTTTTCTCTGTCAGGACAGCAAGGTTGTCTTGGTTTGTTTCGCATGCGATCTGTCAAATTTTGTTTTTACTGATAAAGAAAATATAGAAAATTAAAAACCCATAAATTCATTTGTAAACGTGTTTATATGCATCCAGAGTAACTGAATACACGACGTGGTTTTACATTTTCGATTGATTTCGTAGCGAATGCACTCCCGCATTATTAACACTGATAGGGTCAATTCTTACCTCGTTATTCCTTTGTGATATTTTTGATATTTTAAAATCTCTATTTACAAACAAAAGATCGTTTTTAAGAAATATATTTTAGAACACTGAAAAGAAGAAATTAAAGTCTGTGTGACATAAAAAGAATGTTAATGTTTCTTTGAAAACGAAGAATGTGACATTGACTGCTAATGAAAATCCTTGATCAAACTGCATGCGATGTTGCAAATGCCACAACTGGTTTATAAAAGCCTACTTTTACAAACCAGTTGTGTTAATAATTTTTGTAATGCAGATTTTGAGAATGTCTTGTGTAGTGTTGTCCAGTGGCTTCACCAGGTTGTTCCCCTAGAAGGCACTCTTAAAACAATAAAAACTTTCTTAATCTGCATTCTCAGAAAACCTTGGAAAACTGTGCTGTGGAGTGACATTACACCATGAACTGAGCAGATGGAAGGATGTAGCAGAGGCCTGTCGAAGTCTCTTACCGGAAGTGGCAGTGTGATGGTATGGTCCTGTTTTTCCTGGTTTGGCTTAGGACCTCTGTTTGTGGTGCCACGAATGTTGAACTCAGAGAGGTATATTGAACATTCTGGACAAAGGGGTGCTTCCTACTTTGAGACATTTCTACGAAACTGGCCATTGTCTCTTGCAGCAACACAATTCACCTTGTCATAAGGCGGCTTATGACAAGGTGAATTGTGTTGTAATTGCGTGGTTTGTGGACATGAACGTCACAACACTTGACTGGTCTGCACAGAGCCCTGATCTCAATCCTATTGAACATCTGTAGATGAACTGGAGCGTCAGGTGAGGTGACAGGACGTTCTCCAAACAACCTCACAGGACCTCATTACATGCTTATAGGAGGAATTGTCCAAAGTTCCGATTGTTCGATATCGTACTCTTGTGGAAAGTATTCCCCGTAGGACTCTGCAATCATCGCAGCGAAAGATCGTACATCTTTTTTAATGTGGGTGCCATGGCTGTTTGTTCTTCACACTAGAGTGTGTATTGACTTCTTTCCAATTGTGTACAGTGTTGTTTTAGGATAAAAGTTTTATTATTTATATTCCTGTCATCACACACAGTCTGTATTACTCCATATACGATAAAGAACTATACCTGGAGTTAACTACACATGGGTTTCATTCCGTGAATAGTACAGGAAAAACTAATGAATTTATGGAAATTGTCCTACAGTGTCCTACCGTAGCGGCCTGTCGCAAGATGGGTCAGTGCGGGAAGAGGTCACCCGTATGTCAATCGCCGCGCAAGACGACCCGCCATTTCAGTAGAATATGTTGAACTTGTTGGGGGAATTCTCAAGGTTGATCTGCGATGGACTTTATGTCAGTTTCCCCAGGCAACTCGGAAAGACCACCAAAGTGTTCGGCTCATCCTAAAAGAGAGATTCGGTAAGCGAGAAATTTCAGCTAGTTGGGTTCCGCATCACTTGACTGAGATGCCAAAATGGACAGGCGCGGGGCTGCTGGTCTCCATCTGAAACGATACGAAATTGAAGAGGATTCATCCCCTGAATCGTATCGTGGCCATTATATGAGCCTGAACTGAAGAGGCAATCCAGCGAATGGGTCATTCAGGATCACCCCTCCGAAAAAACTTCGCTAGGAAACCCTACAAAGCTAAAGTCATGCTGATAGCTGCTTGACCTTAACATGACACCTTTTCATTTGTTTCATTCTTTTCATTTTTTTCATAACATGTCATTTTTCATCATGTTGTACCCCGAGGGCAAACTATACACAGTACTATACAGGGGCGGCTCGTGCATAGGCACTACGGAACTGCAGCACCCCCAATTTTTCTCGATATATAAATATATTTATTAATTTATTTATATTTGTTTGTCATATTTAATTTTATCATCAACAATCCTATACAATTCTCTTATTTTGTATAAAAAATAATAAAAATCCGTCTTGTAGCACTTAGGAAGGCGAAGGACGCTAGCAGCACTGTGTTTACCACAGTGTCATATTGCTACGCGTGCAAGCATATGCACGTCATGGTGAGATGCGAGCTATTAGCGTAATGCGGCACTGTCTGTCGCGCAGTTCCACTGTTGTTTATGTGCAGTTTGAGCCAGTAGTAGAGTGTTCGTAGTGCTTATCGTGTTTACTCCGTCTCTTTAAATATTTGGACATTACAATTAAAGGATTTAATTGTAATGTCAAAAAATTGTAAATCCATCCCTTTAATTACAATTAAAGGAATGGATTTTATTTTTAAGGAATTCTGAATTATACTAAACTGTATAATTTTATCGATAATAAACAATATTTTTTCATGTTTGTTTATTTTTTTTAAATTTTTGCCATAATTTTGATATTTTATCCAAACACGTATACGCTGTACTTACAGTGTGTATGTATATTTCGAAAGTTGCAGCACCCCCATGATTTCAAGCCACGAGCCGCCACTGGTACTATCCACGATTTCTGGAGCATCATTTGCAGCCGACTTTAACTACTACATTTTTTTCATGGTTTCTCTATTGAAAGAAAGAAAGAAAGAAAGAACGAAAGAAAGAAAGAAAAAACATTGCCAGAGCCATCTGCAAGTTTTCGGAACTTTGTTGTAGTTAGAAAATTTCTTATCCTGACTATCTACTAACCCTTTTATGTCGTAAGAAACAATAGTTTGTAGCCTCCGTGTTTCTTCTTTCATACATGATAGCGGTAATATTAGTTTATTAATTTGCACATTTTGTGGCTCATGAGTTACTAAAATCATCAAGAAACCTGTCAGTAGACAAACCGAATTGTCCATTTTAACTGACTAAACAGCTATAAGATTTTATAGTTCATTATTACGATAACCGGAAGAGAGAGAACATGACCAAACAGACATGAAAAAAAAGAACATGAAGAAACAGAACAGTAAAAAAACAGAACTGGGAGGAAAACGAACAGTGACAAAACAGGACTATGACAAAACAGAACAGGGGGGAAACATAAAGCATTTATTTGTGTCGTATCTAGATACATCGTATCCATTTATTAATGAAATATCTACATAAAATAAAATATAAAAGAAATATAAAAAAATTAATTAATGCAGGTTGGCTATTCGACGTAAAAACTTCAATTTATCTTCTTGATTTTGATATTCCTGCACAACTATTGTCACTTGGTTACTAAGTGTCTCATCTCTTTTTTCGGACTTCTGCGCGGTCTGTATGGGCACTGGCTAATAATAATCGCTGTTAAGCCATATCTCTTCTTCATTCATCCAATAGGTTCCAAATGCTTGGGTGACTACAATGAAACAATGAGTTTAAGGCATTGTGAAAATCTTCACAACAATTTGTAGTCTTAGGACATCTCTCAGCAACAGCCTCAAAGTGATTCCACATTCTAATTGGAAAGAGAGGGGATCTTCCTGCAACTCCTTCGATGTAGGTTGAAAAGGAATATGTGAGAACTTCATTGTAGTTATCCTCATCTGGAAATGTGGCAGCTAGTTGGTCAAAGACAGTTCTTACATCTGTTATTAGCACCAAGGAGAGAGCACGTAGGGACTTCAGTTTCAACTCCGTGTCAATAGGAAAACCAATAATGTTTGAGCCAACACTATTGGTTTTCCTAATAACACTCTGGCAAAGGTGAAAGTAGCAACCTTTCACTTCGGCTTGTGGAAAATCACTTTCTATTTTAAAATCTTCCAATATAAAAAGGGAGTCCATTTGCTTACTTTTGTTCACAAGCTGTTCTGAAAACGAAATCTTATCTACAATAAAATCATTTCTTCAAAAATTGCTGAGTCAGTTGTAGAACAGATTAACTTGCGAAAAATGCTGTCATCTCATTCACACGAGGATTAATACCAACTCAAATTCTTCAATTTTTTTAAAAAATTTTCAATCCCATCAAAATTGAGTTCGTTGGTCTCATGCGGTGGGGGAATAGCTTTTTCTTCCTGGAAACTCGGGCGGATGAACACATTTGATTAACAGACCCAATCAGCTCGCTACAAGTTAGTTCATTATGAGTAAAGCTGAATCCCAAACCAACCTCTTTTTATCGGTTTTCTAAAACTTCAGTTAAATAAGTTTTTCTCCTGGTAATAAATTGTTCTCGTTCTATTCTGCTAAAATCTTAAGTATTCAAAGTGATATCCGCATCCTTGGGATGCCACCTACGGTCTAAAATTTCAATTGCGTACAACGAAAAAAACTAAAAGCAATAAACCAATCAAACGACTATATAACCGACCAAAAAGGTTGTCAATGGGAAAAACAAACCCTTTTTTTAATAATAAAACCTAAAAAACATATTTAAAATTCCTCGCACAGTTAATGGCCAAGGAGTGGCCACAGCAACACTCAGTTTCACATTTACCAACAAACAAAATTATTCCTATCGCGGTTTACCTTTCGAAATTCAATTTCCTTATTGTCATCTAACGTGACAAATGGAGATCCTAGGGGGGGGGGGGTTCCATGATAAGGTTATCAAAACATACTTAAGTGTTCTTAAGGAAGCAGAGGTTGTGACCTCTTCTTCCGAGATTGATGATATTATTGATTAATGTTCACACGAACCTTGGATTTCACAACGCAGTCATGCCCATTTCTTTGAAAATAAGAAGAAATTCACAATTTCTTAAAATATTTTTTACGTTTAGCAACTACTACTGAAAAGATTAATTTTCACACATCCGGAATTCCAATCGAAATTTAATATTTAACTTGAATCTAATATCCGGTTATCCGTTTATTATTTTAATCTCGTATCGCCTTTTCATTTTTATATTTTAACAGAAATGGTTTTGACAATTAAACAATTGCATACTTCACTAATTTGTCTATTTTCTTCTCATATATTCAATCATAAATACTTCACTGTTCAAGCTCAAGTTCCAACCATATTTGTTAGAGTCAAAGGATCTCCATAGCAACAGATCTATTTTGCACGTATTATTAATATGTGCAAAATTATTTTCCAGAATCACATAAATGTTTATTGTCGCTTTAAAATCAATTTTTAACTCGATGTTCTTTGTTGAATTTTTAAAATTCTGTTGTTATATTTTATCATCTTAATATAATTTTTTTTATTAATGAAATACAACCGGCCAGTTTGGTCGACTGTCTAGCGAATCCGCTCTTCAGCCAAAAGGCAGTGCGAATGGATATTTCTGACTGTTTTTCATCTTCACATTCTTTCATACAAGTATATATGCTGTCCCGAGATAAACTGGGTCGTGGTAATAAAGCACCTGTGTAGCTCTGTGGAAGTGGCGTTTGCCGTCCATAGTGCTAGATCGCCCGAAGAGAGAGAGCATCTAAAAATGCCGACTGAAAGAACTTTTACTAAGACGTTTTTTGACCGCTTACGAGTTATCGATCTCTGGTACGGGAAAGCGGGTTTTTTCTCCCGGAAACTCGGGTTTTTCATCCCGCATACAGACAAATCGGCCCTTTAGAACACACGCAATTTACAGACAAAAAATACTGGTGGAGGTGGGCGGTAGATGGCGTTGATGGAGATGATTCGAAGTAGAGGTTCGGTGTAGTGGTTGAGGCAGTTGTAAGTGTCCTCCCCCGTTGAGTCTTCGGACGCCTTGAAGGTATCAGGAATAATAATAATAATAATAATAATAATAATAATAATAATAATAATAATAATAATAAATCTAATCACTACAAATTCGTCTGTACACAACCAGCAGTCAAGCCACATTTACATACGTTTGCCCAGACATGAACATCACTACTCCTCTAGCAGTCAATATCATCAATAGCTTTGTGAAAATCACCAATAACATGCCTGCGAACATAACTAGGATATGCATGGCCAAATCACATTCTTAATATAACCATTACAAGAAAGCCGGCAAAGTTTCCTAACGGAAACAATTCCAAAACGTCAGTGGAGATGGTTGGGACACCAATTTAGACATCCACGTTCGCCTACGTTCGATGTTCTTGTTTTCTACAGGCCAACTAATGGACACAGACGTAGACCATGAAAATAGTTTTGGCACAGAAGCGAAGTCCTTTTTGAAAATGAGGCTCCCGAACTATCTGACATTTACCAGTTGGCATAAAACAGACCAACTTGGCTCACTTTCATCCAATTGCCTTAATCTCAATGGGGTTTTGTTACACGAATAGTTCTGTATATATAATTCCCTCTTCATGCACGAAAAAATGAAATATAATGTAAATAGCGTGACGCCAAAAATTCTGCAGACGGCGCATGCGTGGCCAACGGGATTGTGCAAGACTTTTACTATCATGTTGACAGCCACTTTCTTAGTAAAAATGCCGAGTGCCGGTCTTCTGTTATTGTTTCTCAAACTGAGACTTCAAAATGGTGGAAGAATTTTACTCAGTCTGATATCGCTCCATTTTTAGGACAATGAGAGGTCACATGTTCAAGTGGAGGATGTAATCGTATAGAAGACTATGAATGACATGTGTTTACCCACCCTACATACAGTCCTGACATATTCTTCAGACTTCGATCAAAGTCTGGAGAATGTCAAACATGTCAATATTTCTCCACGTTTCGATAAGCTTTTGCTGCCAGCTTCAGCCAATTGTGAAGATTCTTACCCCGGTTGTACATCAATTCCTGTTTATTTTAATTTTTGAAAGTTCGTACTTGTTAATTTCTTACGTTCTTACTATTTTTCATTTCAAGCCGTTATTATTATTATTATTATTATTATTATTATTATTATTATTATTTGAATTTTGTCAGTAAATCTAACTTAATATATTTCTAAATATAAATAAATCAATTTCAAATAGTTTAGGGAAATTGCCATTAATTAATACTTAAGAATGACTTTTCTATATTCTTTAGTGTGGCTGTCACTTAGGGAAAATCTTCTAGACTTTTTTTTTTTCAGCCAATTGGCAAAAGTGTTTTCAGTGTTTGGCAAAAGTAAGACGGTTCTTCTGAAAACTCAGGGGTTATGTGCTGTACTCTTATCGGAAGTTTTAGAAAACCTCGGTAGCCTCAAACTCAGATATCATTTATGACTGGTGATGTAGACCAGATACAATCAATCATCCAAAAGTAGGCAAGGGCTAATGGAGCTCAACTTTTCCTTTAGGGAGCGAAAAGGTGTTAAGGGATTTATCTCTTTATTATTTGTTTCTAATGGCCTGTGTCATTAGAAATTTACATTATATTATGTCGCTATTTCGTGGTCTCTGAAATACCGCGAGTTTTCCACGGTAGATTTTCCTGATTTATGAGATTAAAAGCGTACAGTTTCCTGATGAAGAAAAAACAAAAACTAACTAGACTGTAGAGTTCGCCCAACTCCGGATCCGATCGAAGAAAGGCTTAGAAAAAATTCTCGTAGTTGATCTGACTGGAATCGAACTCACAACCGTTATCCTTTGGTTGGATTATCATTACCCAAGCAAAGGCCATTTCCACAGGGTTACACGAAATTTCTACTGATGAAAAGATGGTGATTGCGTGTCGACAATCATGTTTCCACACACACACACACACACACACACAGATGTGTTTTATGAAGCAGCACACGAAAAACGTTAGGCCAGTTAGTAGTAATACTGCTGATATTACTAATATTTTAGTCTACGATTAAAAAAAATCACTACCAATAAAGTATGTTGCAAGATGAATCCGAAACCGAAATTTTTATTAGAATACATACATACATACATCGCCAAGGCCCACCTTTCCTAATTGGGTTGTGGGGGTTGGGTTGTGGGGGCAACAGCTGCAAGAGGAACTTCCAATGGTCACGATCCTCTGCCACCAAGCTCAGGTGTTCTGGTGGGAATCCCAAACGTGTCCACCCAAGGTTTTGGATGTAATCTATCCAGCGAGTCCTTGGCCTTCCACGTGGCCTCCCACCCTCTGATTTAGCAAAGAGGGCCTACTGAGGGAGCCTCTCTTGTGGCATTCTGACCAGGTGCCCGTACCAACGTAACTGTGATCTCTCAACACGGAGAAGCAGCGGTTGAGTATTGAGGGTTTCCTGAATTGCAAAGCTTCTGACTCTGTCGAGTTTTGTCAGCCCCGCAACCCCTCGAAGGAACCTCATTTCAGCCACTAAGAATTCCTGTCCGCATTCTTTCGGTCATTACCCAACTGTCATGACCATAGGTGAGGATGGGGACATAGACTGTATTGAAGACAGCCAGCTTTGCCTTCTGGCTTAACTCCCACTTCAATACTACCGAACGGCCAAGCTCCCGCAGTATTGAGCTTGCTAAGCCAATTCGAGTATCTAGCTCTAAGTCCCATTTTCCATCATTCGTGAATATGGACCCAATGTATTTAAACTTCTCCACCTGCCATTATCATTGGGACTCCACTTACATTTAGAGTGCACTGGGATGGTTGTCTTGAGACCACAAATGTTTCAGTTTTGGCCACACTGATCTTCATTCCGGCGTCGGCACAAACAGCTACAAACCTATCCAGAGTCCGCTGGAGGTCATCTCTGGAAGAGCTAAGCAGAACTAGGTCATCTGCAAAAAGCAGACGTCCAATGCTACATCTTCCAATTCTGACACACTGACTGCCTCAGCTGTGCTTATCAATCCAGTCCATAAATATTATGAAATATTTATGGACTTGATTTATGGATATCAATCCAGTCCATAAATATTATAAATATTATGAGGGATGACAGAACACACCCTTGGCCGAGGCCAACGGAGACTGTGAAAGGTTCAGACTTTGTGCTGTTTACCCTGACACAAAACTCCGGGCATTCATGCAGAGACTTGATGGCAGCTGAGCAGAGAGATGCCACGATAATTGCCGCAATCTCTCTCTGGTCTCCGTTCTTGAAGACTGATATTATTATGCTTGTCTGCCACTGCTTTGGTGCTCGCCAAGATATCCAAGCTGCCTGACACAGTCGAGTCAGCCAGAGAACACCGTCTCGATTTAAGGCTTTTAGTATTTCAGGCCGAATTTCATCATCGCCAGCAGCCTTGCCCGATTTTAGCGATTTTATTGCTAAATGGACCTCTTCTGCTGTGAGACAAGTCATTGCCCCGATTTGCATCTCTTGGATGTCCACAAATGCTGGGCCACCCGGGTTAAGAAGGCTCTCAAAGTATTCCCTCCATCTGTTGAGGATATCCTTCGCGGTTGTTAAAAGTGCACCATCAGAGGCCTTAATTGCCCTTGCTGTGCACGATTTCTCCCTCAAAGGCGGTAGATGGTCTGCCAGAATACTTTGTTTGCATTTGCATAGGATGAGTCTAATCTTTCTCCAAAGGATTCTCAAGCCTTCTGCTTTGCTGTCTTTACTGTGTTAGCAGCAGCTTTTCGTGCCTCAGCATACCGCAAACGCATCTCAGGTGACCTGAACCTAAGCCATGTTAGGTAGGACTCCTTTTTTGCCCGGACAGTTTTTTGGACTTCTTGGTTCCACCAAGGTGTCCTTTTCTCACTGCCCGTTGCCACGCCGAGCCGCTTTCTGCCACAGCATGAGAGTGCAGAGGCATTGACAGCTGTTCTGAACAGTTTCCACTCCTCCTCAACATCTGCAGTATGCTTGGTAATCTCTTTGAACCTGGAGGAAATGTCATCTGCAAAATTCTTCCTCACAGCCTCATTTTCCAATGCCTCCCATTTCACGCGGTATAGCTGCTTAGGCCTACCTGCGTTGATGGTAGCATCTGGTTTCTGAAGCCGTAGAGTGCACACTACAAGGTGGTGGTCAGTTGACAGTTCTGCCCCTCTCCTCACACGAACGTCCAACACTGAGGAAAATAGGTCTCCTCCCAACCACACCCCTCCATGTCTGGTCATAATTAGAATACATATTAGAATACATAATAAAAAAAAAAATTTTTTTCTAAGAAGTGTTCGAGTATGTGATTTTAATAAGAGTAAGTCGAAATAATAATAATAATAATAATAATAATAATAATAATAATAATAATAATAATAATAATAATAATAATAATAATAAATGCATTGACAATGTACAATTTCGTCCATCATTGAGAAAAACTGGACTGAGAGTTTGCAGGAAGAGCAAGAGATGGCGCCACATGCCGAACTCTTTTTCACCCAGGTGGACTTATCGAAATTAGCTCAGGTCAAGGGCTTAGGTGTGTTTGCAGTCAGTAAATTTAATTTAAGATATTATCTTTCACCGTATGACGTACAAAGTGCCATGATAGAATAAATTTTTCCTTTGATGATAATATTGGAGTGGAAACAAAGAAAAACAAAGCCTGCAGAATTTCTATTGTTCGTTCAAAGCTGTTTTAAAAGCTCCGAAATCAAATTAAGAAAAAAAAAAAAAATTCTCTGTTGTTTCCATTCCGAAGTCTGCCGTTTGTTTGATGATATTTTACAAGATATTACTACTGAATGAAAACTACAAATTTGGGAAGTAAAAAAAAAAAAAAGGCAAATGACCAGAAGCTTCTACTCTTCAATATAAGAAACGGAAGACCTTTTTACTAAGAGTAGCGTCACCTGGCGGTCAACAAATATAAAATACAAAAATAAGTAAAAAGATAACTTATTTTTGTATCACATTTCATATAAAATCCGAGTTTGCTGTGACTGAGTATAAGAGAAAACGGGGATTTTTAACCAGGTAGATTAGATTACATTACATTAGCCAAGCGCTATCAGCCCGGAGGGACGTTTCGCCTTAAGCACCACATGTCGCCACTGGGCACGATCCTCTGCGACTGTCCGCCACGTTCTGGTCTCGCCCGACAGCCTGCAGGTCTTCCTTCTCTTGATCCGCCCATCTTCTTCTCGGTTTCCTTGGCGGCCTCCCTGATCGGGATCGGGCCTCCCACACTTGTCTCACAGTCCTTACGGGGCCCATACGGTACAGGTGCCCCAGCCACGGAAGACGCCGGGCTCGCAGCTCCATCAAGACGTCTGCCGAGTTGTATCAAGCGTGTATGGCAGCATTGGACCGCCTCCTGCAGACTCCGTCTGCCATGACCCCTCCATAGATACGTCGTAGCATCTTGTTCTCGAATATTCTCAGGTGGTCGGCTTGTCTCGCCGTGAGAGTCCACGCTTCAGCACCGTAGAGGAGAACAGGCCTGATCAAAGTCTTGTATAGTCCCACCTTTGTAGTCCAAGACAGCAAGCGCGAGACGAAAAGGGGACGCACCTGATAATAGGCCGCATTCGCAGCATTTACCCGACTCTGGACATCAGCCTCAACTTTGTTGTCTTCAGTCACGAAAGAACCCAAGTACTTAAATACCTTCACCCTCTCAAACTGTGCAGCTCCCTCTGGATCTTGAGCAGCATGGCGACTCATAAAAAGGTATTTTGTCTTCTCGGCGTTTATCTTCAAGCCAACTTCTACTACGGCTTCTTCAATAGCAGTAGATTCAATACCAGGTAGATTAGCAACATATTAAAGTTATCTCTCCGATGGACGCTTTAGATATTGACAATACTTTTCTAATTAGTGACAAAAATCTCGTTTTGTGAAACAATGCTCACGATATAAAAACATTATAAAGAGAGAAGGAGAGAGAGAGAGAGAGAGAGAGAGAGAGAGAGAGAGAAAGTGAAAGAATGGTCTCATCTACAGCTGTTAACAATTAATCTCCTCCACCCTGTTTGCATTCTGCTTCATTTATCAACCTTTCCAGTGCTCAATTAATTCCTCAAAATTCATGTTAGGTTTGCCTTATCTGTTACTTGCTGTCTCAGACCGACAGCTCATTTTTCGCCGTAGTTCATCTCTCGTGTCTTATTTCCGTCTTCTGAGTATATTATTTTATTATATTAATCATTTTATAACTTTTGTTTACAACAGACATTTGCCTATCAAACAGATTTATTGACTTATACTATTTGTTAATGTTTACTTTTTTTTTTTTATCCGCTTACGCCATTTATTCCCCAAAGAGATTAGACGAGGCGTAACTAGCTTTCTGAAACTGACAGAAGTCCAATATCCATTCTTAGCTGATCACAGTGAGTTAGAACAAAACTATCTTTAAGTGCCATCCGGGAAAGAGACTGATAACTGTAGTCTTTTTAGGAACCGTGCGAAGGAGACAGTTATCAAAGTTCAGTTTCTTCATTCTTTTGATTCCTTCTACCATATCCTCGCCGATACATCAATTGCCGCGTACTCCGTCTTTATAAAGGAGTTGTAAGAATCCTGCTGCTTCGCTACCCATGACCATCTTTGTGTTCTTGAGTTTTAAATATCCGAATTTATTGCTATTTAGATGCATTTCGAAATGCTACAGAAAACCTGTGAATATACCAAGGGTGGGCAAACTGCGGCTTCCAAAGCTGCTATGTGCGGCTCCCCAGACAATATTGGTTTTCATTGCCATTTTTCCTAAACTTTTATATTAATAATCTATAGTAGTATAGTGTGTACCCATATTAGAATATTTTATTTCGTAAAATGCTTTAAAGATAAGTAAAAAACATATATTTTGAGACTTTACATTTTTAGGTTTTAAATGGTACCGACCAAAAGGGTTGTTAACGTGGATTTTATTATCGTATTTAGTTGGTAAAAAGTTTTCCACATTTTTATGGCCTGTGTCGCTCCAGCCAAGATTAGTTCCAAAAGTGACTACCATGATCGCTACATTACCCACCGCCTCCGTTGCCTGGACTCTGCGTCATCACTCTTCATGCAGTACACACAAGTTACGTGCTTATGTTGGTAGCGGAACATAACTAGTGAATTTTAGTGTAGATAAGTAGTTTTCTGATTAATAAATAATTACGATTTATTTTAGTGAAAGTTATAAAACTCTTGTTTAAAATCACTGACAGAAGAGTATAAAACTGGAAATATGAACAAGAAATGCGAGTGTTTAACCAAGATGGGAGGACGATTTTAACTGAAACAATACGAAGGAAACTTAGAAACACTTTATAATGATTTTGAGAATAGGTTTGAGAAACTAAAAAAGTTAAAGCCATATTTTGAATTTCTTGTGAATCCTTTGATGTCATCAACGATGGATGTGCTGTTGTTGCACTTTTTACCGCGGTGGTTGCTTCAATAGACACAGAGTTTATTGAGCTGCAGGAAGATGTGGGTTTGAAGGTAGTACATAAAAGCTCATCTCTAACTGACTTTTGGAAACAATCCCAGAAGAAAAGCATCCCAATCTTCAGAAAACTGTCTTCTGACTGCTCTTTGCTTTTGAGACAACTTACTGCTGTGAATCTTTCTTCTCTGCAATGAAATTTGTCAAGTCAAAACATCGTATCCTCACTAACAGAACCTCACCGAGCTTCTTAGAACACCTTTGACATCCTCCCAGCCAGATTTTAAACTATTAACTGAACAAATGAAGATCCAACCAAAGCCTTAAACGAGTAGAGATTAAATATACATAATCCGAACCACTCTATCTTTGTAAGGCTGAATATTCTTCATATTCTTCAACCAAAAACATTATATCGCAACAAAGTTAATGCTGAAGCGGATATGCGAATCCAGCAACGTCTATTAATCCAAACTTTAAAGAGATGCGTAAAAATGTAAACCAAAGCTACTCATATCACTAACTTGATGAAAACAAATGTTTATTTTTCATAACAATATACCACTTATTTTAGTATGTAAAGATTTTATTACAATTTTTATTAAATAAAGGATTATTTTACGAAGTTTTCAGTTTGGTGAACGTTGATGATGCAGCCCACATACACGAAAGCTCATGAGGGGTCCTCAGGAAATTTTAAGAATGTAAAACGGTCCTAAGAAATAAAAAAAAAAGCCTGAGAACCGCTTCTCTAACTCAACACACTAATTAATTACTTTTAACATGCTTGGCGTGGGCGAACTGATGCAGACTCAGGAAATTGCAGCCATATTTGTTTAGAATGTCTACTGTCTAGACAGTACAGTCACTTGGAGTAAGGCAAACGGTGATGGATTGTTGTAGCTATGTGGATTTAAGGGAATTAATTTAGTGCCCGCAATTTTACAGGTTATAACTAGATGTAAAAAGGGCAACATTAATATCAGAAATAATACATTAGCGCATATATGCTGTATTGACGTACCTTACTAAGCATTTAGGTTACTGTTGCAGAAATATGTAGCAAGCAACAATACAAGATCTTTGAATAAAAAATGTTGTCACCCATTTTAGGCATATCCAATCAAGAATTTGTGGCTTCTGACTTTCTCTTTTGTAAGTAAAAGCTACCGCACACCTTGAGTCTGAGACAGGAAACTTGCGAACATGATGGTTTTTATGTACGGATGAGACGGCAAAAATTACAGTGAATATTGAAGAAGACAACTGATATAAAGATAACTCCGCTGTAGAAATCAAACATCCGTTTTTCTTAGGTTCTTCCAATAAAAGAGTTGATGATTAAGCGTGCCTAAACCAGTTGGAATGTTTAACTACCATTTTGTTTAAAGAATGTTTCATCTATAGCTCCTGTCCCAAATTTCAGACTTTGTAAACTTTAATCACATATAAGAGCCTGTGTAGCTCAGTGGATGTGGCGTTTGCACACCACCGCGCTTGGCCGCACGAAGGAAGTCTTGGTTTCGAGTCTAGTCGGCGACTAGAGGAAATTTTTCTAAGCCTTTTTTCGACCGGTTCCCGAGTTAGTCGATCTCGGGCACGGGCAAGCAGGTTTTTCCTCCCGGAAACTCGGGTTTTTCGTCCTGTAAACTCAAGAAAATCGACCGTAGAACCCACATTATTTCAGACATTAAATATATTGTGTTAAGGTTAGGGACCACGAGATGGCGGCACATTTGAGCCGTCTCTCTTCACTGCGTACCGCTTAATTAGTGATAGCCTTGGGCCATCTGTCTCTGATTGGGTACCAGTGGAGATTGCACTGCCCACTCAGTCTCCAAAAGTTAGATAGGGCTAAATGGCCTCGCCTACTCCCGTATATACGGGAATAAAAAGGCGTTAGCTGATTTTTTTTTTTTTTTTTTTATTTCAATCAGATTTCTCCCCCAAGATACTCCGTTTATTCTCGCAAAATAGACACATAGGTGTGTAATAAATTGTGTGCCTATAAGGAACTCCCCCCACCACACACACACACACACACACACACACACACACACACACACACACACACACACACACACACACACACACACACACACACACACACACACACACACACACACACACACACACACACACACACACCAGAGAGCCAAAGTAAAATGACATCTGTTTCTGGCCAACTGTGCGGTCTGGTTGACAGGAAACAGGCCGATGATGGTGAAATGGATGGATGGGATTTGTTTCGTGAGCATTAAACATTTTGTCTGACATTTTCATTTTTTTGACAGTGCTTGAAACTCCACAGCAGGAAATTTACACCATTCGTCCGACATAAACTGGATCAATTTGTTTTTTTTTTGTTCTTTGGAGTTGGGAAACGTTGCCTGAGAGCTCGCTCCAAAATGTCCCATAAATCTTCTTCAGAATTTACGTCTGGCAATTGAGATGGCTATGGCAGACAGGACACCTCACCGTCATGTTCGACCACATTTGTTCGACGAATGGGAGTGTTATCCTGTTGAAACTGGACTGGCTGCGTAGGAGAAAAGTATGTCAACATGGGATCAGGATGATCACTTATCACTGAAAGATAACGTGCAGCATCCACATTGCCTTCCAATACAACAAGTGGATCCAAACCATGCCATGATGAGATTACGCTCCAGACCATTATAGACATGGGACAATATCGCATCCCTCCGCTGTTGTGTAGTCCACTATCTGTGATCTTTACACCACTGGAAGCGACGACGTGTTCATAATAGTGATCAAAGGCTTGTGTAAAGCAATCCGACCATGATATCCAACTCTGTGTATTTCCCGGGGCAGAGTTTTTGTTGAGATGGATTTCTCACGACCCTTTTCTCAAGGTGTTGAATTTTTCACACAACTGCTAAAGTAACCCGTCTATTTTTCGTAAATCAGCGCACAGGTGCTTGAACATCCCTTTCTTGTAGTAAGTCCATTCGTCCACTATTGCATTTCGCTGACGATGTTTGTCCTGCAAACTGCCATAACCATAGAGACTGTTCCTCAATAAATTCGTGCAATGTCTTTTGTTCTGGTCACAGATGTATCCGCCAGCCTGGCTCAAACAATCCCACCTCTTTCAGAGGCATTGAGGTCCTCTTTGGATTCCCTTCTAACATGCAATAAACGGCAGCAGGCCTCCGTTTACTCTTATACGCACGGAATGTCGGAGCACATTTGCATATCAACTGCATCTGTGTTTGATGCATCGTAGACGCAGCATTGCAACTACCGATAACGCGACCATAGCTCACTGTTTCCATTATTTTGTCCATATTATCTGTACATGATTTATACTTTTCCTTGCAGTTTATGCAGTTAAAATCTCTGTAGCATCCTGGTAAATTCCATGACCTTAGGAATTTCGGAATTAACTAATTCCGAAATTGACTGAAGGAATCAGTCAATTTCGGAATTAGTTAATTTTTGATGAAAGTAAGTGCATGCTTCTTCACATGCGAGACTTTGGTTTTGATCCTTCAACTGAGAAAAGTTTACCATAAAATATGCACGAACGCATACAAATAGACGCTAAGGAATGGTAAGATCACTTCTTATATAGAAAGCTTTGAGAAATCCCAGAGATGATGAGAGGTGAAAATTGAATTCCAACAGTTCACTAAAAGTTAGAGCTAAAGGCTTGCTTCAGGATCATTTCTTTTCGTGTATCATATAAGTCAATTATGTTAAGAATCCTAAACAAAGAGGCAATTCTCCATCACATAAATTTTAAGCACAGCAAACCTTTATAATCTACCGCCTTAACAACAGATTGCCTTTTCTCATATTCTTTTTCATTGATTAAAATAAGTTTTAGCTTCCTGGAGCTGTGAACAGAGTATCAGTTTTGATTGCAAGTCACATCACAATCTAGCGCTGCATGAATGTAGATGAAAAGTGCTGAATTATGTTGATCCCACTTGCCTTGACCGTAATAGTCCCTGTACGTCTTTCAAATATGACTTACACTGTTCCTTTTTTGGTTTTTGTCTTTTTCAGTCATTAGGCAGCTTAAATTTATACCTTAAACTTCCGATTTATCGCATCAGCCCGTTTGCAAAGTTGTGGTGGCTTGTATTGACTAAATCTCCGTTTAGTCAATACTAGACTCAAGCCAGTTTCGTTTAGCTTATTAAAATCATTTCATCATTAATCTTATTTTATGCACTAAGACAAGAATGTGATTTTTGCTGAAAATATAATTTTAAAAAAAGTATTTAATTAATAAATTATACTTAATCCAAATGTCATCGTTTCAATTGATGCTCTTTAAACGTCATTACTTCTGCTTCAACAACTCTCATAATCGTGATCACATTCTTCATTTCCTATAAAATATATAAGAACGAAAAGCACATCCACTCGTATTATGAATATGAGTTAATCAGCTGATGCATTTTCATCCCCAAAAGCGAGCAGGAGAAGCAGTTTAAATCCTATTTAACTTCTGGAGACTAAGGTGCTGTCAATCTTCGCTTTTGGCCAATCAGAGATGAACGTCGCAAACTATCAAATAGTTTCAAGCAGCATCCGGTAAAGGGTGGCCGAGATTTCTGACCTAACCCTAACGCAATACATAAGCATACCTGCAGTTTCCCAGTGGGATTACGCGCGGCCATTTTAACCCTATACTATATAACTTCTTTTTTTTTTCTTTATTGAGACTGAGAAGCAGTCGATGTCCATCGTAGCCAATCAGAGATAGTTGGACTAAGACTATCGCTGATTATAAATGACATCCAGTGAAGAGACGGCTGACGAGTGTTGCCATCTCATGGTCTTTAACACTTTTTGGCTGAAATACTGTGGGTTTTAAGGTCGATTTCCTTGATTTTACAGTAAAAACAAACCGAAATTCAAAAAGAAAAACCCTGCTTACCCATGCTAGAGATTGTTTAACTCATGAATTGGTCGAAGAAAAACTAAGAAAAAAGTTCCTCTAGTAGGTGACTGAAATTGAACTTAGAACGTTCTTTCTTCGGCAAGAAAGAACGTTCAATCGATGTAACGCGACACTCTAGTGTACACGCCTGGATATCCCGGTTCGGCGCATCTCAATCCCCAAGATACGATGCCAATCACTGACCAACGACCGTTCAGATTCTCGACCATCAGAGGACCTCCGGAATCACCCTGCAAAAAAGGAGAAATTGCATTACAATAAAAACTCAACGAACATCACCCATCCAATAAGTGCTACAAATAATATTAGTTTTAATAACGTCAGGAAACGAAATACGCCGCAGTAGAATCAATACATTTAAACACTCCAACCAGAATTGTGTTGTGATGGAACAACTCGATTGATGTGACATCCGTTTTGAAAGAAATACATCAAGAGAACTCTTACTTGACAGGAATCTGATTTGCCGTCGGTGTAACCAGCACACATGAAGTCATCAATTATGTTCTGAGCAAACGTTCTGTCACAATCTGTATTGTTCCAGACGGGAACATTGATTTGGCGAAGGACTTGGCTCGAACGACCTCCTGTAACAGAAGAGAAGAATGGACAGTACAATAACAGCGGATTTTAATGATAAATTTTGATTAGTACTAAAACATCACAGAGCAGATTATCAGAATTCCATTGTCAGATTTTTTGTATGAGTATTTTTATGTTATTATCGTATTCTTAATAACAATAGAAAACAACGTTAGAGTGATTCAGAACGAGGAACTAATTATAATTTGTCAAAATTACTAAATCTTGTCCGCGCGGTTAGCCTAGTGGCTGTGCACTTCGCAACCATAAGACTGGGGAAGGAGTGTCCCAGGTTCGAATCCCTTTGGAGACTTGAGAAGCTGAAGGATCTTCTTCAGCCATAGCCAGGTTACCGGTGTTGGGTGTGGACTGGGTTTTTTCCCGCTTATCCTGAGGTTTTTCATCCCGCAAACAGGCAAACTTGCCTTGAGAACTCAGCACCACTGCGGACATAGGATACCACCTTATCCTGTGAACGGTTTGAGGTCCGATGATTAATAAACCCTCGACACCGCAAGGTAAAAGAGGGGGGGAAAGGAAAACGAGATGAGATCCTAGACCTTAGAAGTTTTACATTTTCTACTATTTACACTATGATTTTCGTAATCTTACCAAAAATGTCTGTATTATTGAATCACCCACTATACTTGGAAGGACCGAATACTGAACTGCCTTTACCTACCACTGACTGACAAACAGCTCCCTCTAGTAGTGAAATAAGCACATATTAATGGTTTTCTATGTACCTGAATACGTTTTGGCAAAACTTGTCGGGCTATCCTTTTAAGTAATAAATAAATAAATAAATAAATGATGGAAATTGAATCCAGGTAATAATCAAAAACAAACAGCACATACCCAACAACGCAGTGTGCAGCTGTGAGCACGTGATATTCACTGATTAGTACCCCTCCACAAAACTGTTTGGTATTTCTAAGTAGAGCAGCCTGCAAAGAGGAAAAATAAATAAATTATTTAATTTTTGATATTAACTATACGTGTGATTATTAAGTAAGAAAGAATTAAAAATACAGGAGATTAACATGCACATAACTGAAACTGTGTATTACTAATATATATATAGAGAGAGTAATTCTGTATAATAACCCAAGCAACAACATGCTCTTTAGACCTACATCCTACAAGATTGGTAAGTTATTGGTCTTTCGTAACCATACTATAGAATTAGCACTAAGATATCAGGGGTTTACCACTCTCTGCGAACGAGATTCACATAAAGCAAGCAAGAAATCTCAAGGCTATAATATCTACAACATGCTCAAAGAAAAGTTGTCTATTTCTTTCATATCAAGACCTGGGGGGGGAGAGTGTATACTTGGTAACTCCGATGACACTAGATTGCAAGAAGAAAGACTTATACGCTCTACTCTACTTGTCACCTATAGGAACTTTCTATAACTTTTTTTCACTCAGTACTCGATAGAGCCTTCTTCTTCAGAGTAGTTTTTTTTTTCTCACGGACACTCTAGTTTTTAATACAGAATTCATACTACTTAACACAGCAACACCAGTTAGGGTTAGAAACACGAAGTGGCGGCAATTTCCTCCCATGCTTTCCTCGTCCAAAACGCATCCGTAGAAATGAACTCAATTACTGATATTGGTGATGCGTGAGGACTGACTGCCTACCGATTTCCTAAAGTCAGGGAAAAAAGAGTTCTGTCCACTCTCTCTTTCGAAGGGGAAATACGTCTGAGGAGTATTTTTTCCACCATGATATCGCTGGGAAAATGTCTTTGAATATACAAAATAATTAGAGATCAAACATTGTAGCACGAAATTTGTACCAAATGAGATGCATCTACAGTATTACCAATCTCCGTTTTACAATAATCTCCCCTATGAAAGGAATGAATACATTAGTACTCTAGTACACTGGAATTAGTACACTGAAATAAACGGAAAAATATGGATTACCTATCATGATAACAAATGTTGGGCAGAACATATTGCACGTTAGAAAAATAATGGATGGACTTCGAGAATAACAGACTGGTATCCTGGAGACATCAACAGCAAATTCTGAAAAACCACATTGGAGATGGGAGGATCTTATATCAACATCAACAGGAGAAATGGAGGAAACTGACTAAGGATAAAGAAAGTTGGCATCTTTGGGATCTGCAGTTATGGAGAAACCAAGACAGAACGATGTTGGAACCTGTGAACATTACTTCACAATAAGTCACTTACGTAGGAAGATGATGTCACACCATCGACCAATGAAAATCATTCTTCTTTGTCTCCCACCGACACTCTGCAGCGTTCTCCATTTTTTCATGTGTTCCTCCCCTCATAACGATCATGATTTAATCAATTTCTCTCTCCGTTCTTTCCAGTTCTTTAAAAAATTACTTATTTTAAGGATGAAAACAATGAAAAGAGATGCTTACCATCCATACCCATTCCCTTGGATCCGCTATAGTTCAACCGACGATCCTGATTTGAGAAAAGAAAACCTGATGCACAATTCGGAAAATATTGGTCCGAATAAAGAATATTAAGAAAAAGTCGAATAAGTTTCGTTAGTTTCTATACAGAGTATTAATAACTAAAGAACAAGCTGTATTAGCTTACCGTCAGCCAGTGCACCACTTTTAATTGGAGCGGGAGCAGTCGGTGGCCGAGTAACTGGAGGTGGCCGAGGTTTCGGTGTGAATCTGGAGTTCGCAGAGGAGTAAGTGTCAGGACAGCAGACCCCGATATACCTCTCGTTGATCACACACATGTATCTGCTGAAAGTGTTGTAGTTGTTCACGAAGGCACGTAACATGCAGTTCTGTACATAAGAGAACCGCCCTGGTCGGTTTGAAAGAGATCTGCAACGTTGAAATCTCTCGGAGGGATCTCCAGAAATAAATAACGAAGATCTGCCAGATGGTAGCTCCAGATCTTCTGCACCACGATTAAGTTATTCCTTCAAGATTCTTTCGGCAGTTTCTTCGTTCTTTTCAGATTCTACTTCCGATTTGGCTTCCGACTCGTGAGTTGTGGTGATTTCTTTGGAGATTTTTTCAATGCTTTTGGGCGATGATAAAACTGAACCCGCTGAGGTATTTGTATAAACCGATCTCCTGGCGATGGGTCTTGGTTCTTTCTCATAGAGAAGCTCTTTCCACATACATTTTCTAGCGAAATCCTGATTGGATGTCGATCATTAGAGGAGGCATCAAGCATTCTTGAGTTCCTCGACATATGTTACAACACTGCAGCGATTGATCAGCGTGCCAATCGGTTTAAATGGCCTGCAGGTTCTAATCTCATACAGAACACGAGGAACCATTAAACCTTTTTTTGTTTGAAGCAAATAAAATAATCCAAAGCCTTGGAATCATCTAAATGTTCTAATTTTGAGAAAAAGAAAGAAAATTATATATTTATGTCATCGTAAACAAAATAAAATATATTTAATTTTACAAATAAGAATATTTTTCCTTTCAGTCTTTTATTCCCTTTTATATGTATAATTAATACTTAACAGGAAACTTATATCAAACTCTTCCAAAACTATAACTATCCCTCGGTGTAATAATTTATCCAAATTCGTAAACTATTGTAAAATGTTTACTAATTTATATAAATTATCGTAATTTTATAAAGAAAATAATTTATGACAGTTTACTATTTCTTATTACATTTTTACGATACTGTACTTTATTATTTCTTTATTTACTTCCCGGTTTTAAATTCAGAGTGAATCATATTATAATCCACTTATGAGATTGAGTGACGTCAAATCCCCTTGAGGATGGGCGTAAGGGGAAAAAGAGGAGATGAATACAAATTTTAATTCTTTTTGATGTTTTTATTACACAATGAACTTAAAAAAGCAGAATTTTTACCCACAGATAATAAGCATATAACACAGATGCACTATAGAAAACTGTCCTAAGGTTTTGATGAGTAGCGAAGAATATTTTTAGGACTGAGATGGATCTCATTAAAAGACTCGAAACAGTGTGGGTGGTCGTCAAATATTTTCGCTTTGATTCAACAGGATAAAAGTGGGAAATACTTCCCTTTTCCATTACGTCACCTATAAAAACACAACTGAGTCAGTTGAAGTAACTGATTATTCTTAGCATACCAACGAATACTTTGATTTAAATTGTACTTCAGAAGAACATTTTTTTGTCGTTTCATCCATATTTTATTCTAGTACACTCAAAAAAGAAAGTTTGCATGTGAAGTAACTTCACCATTTCCTTTTTTGGACACTGAGAGCAGTTGGCCTCATCACAGTTGCTTCGGGTATTTGCTATGACCTAAACCACGTGTCATAGGAATTCGCTAAGTATTTTTTCCTTATGCTAGGATAAACATGTCTGAAAGCAAGAAGATAAATGCGTCAAGAACATGCACATTTTAATATCAATCTAATGCACGCGATGGCAGCACTACTGTAGAACTTCTGTCTCCAATATAAGATGGCCAGAAAGAATGCAGTGTGTGGTGCAGCAGGAGGGTTAAGATAGAAGAAATATTTTCATATTATTACAACGTCTAATACTTGATGAGTATGCAATGAAATCGGCAGAGTTTAAGCAGTTTTGGAAGTTTCGGTGAATGTGGATTGATGGTTTTTTTGCATTATTATAAGCTTATGGAAAATTAGGAATATTGGTGGTCATTTATGTGTAGCTGCATTTAAATGGCCACCAATATTCCTAACCTTAAAGTACTCGTTAGAGAAGAGTGGTAGGTCTGATCATGTCTGAGAATCTGGATACTACCAGAGATTGGTGGGAGTAGGCAAATTGAGTTTTTTTTTTCCAGAAGAAAATGCAAAACTGTGTCAAGTAATTAATGTTACAAGATTTTGAAGCTTGGTAAGTCTGACCACTGCCAGGTTTGCCAAATGAGCAGGAGAAAAAGATGCCGTCATTCACAAAAAAGCGAGAGAAAAGGCTACAAATAGTCCGAGTAATGAAGAGCGTCTCTATTGGTAGATTAATCAAGTACGACAGGATATGAATTTAGGGTAAAACGGGTGACCTATTCAATTACAGAGGACAACAATCGATTAAAGTGCAGCTTACTGGACTGATTTCTATGGTGATAGAAGAAATGCCTGGAAATGTCAAGAGCGTTGCTAAACTTCGAACAATTCTTTCCATGGATGTATTCCCAGATAGCTGATGTAGGCTGGAAAATCTGTTGAGTCACTAGAGTGGTGGAACCCTAATAACAGTTGTTGGTGGGCTAAAGGAGCCCTTTTAGGTTGGAGATATTCCTCATTAGTTTATAGACGTCTGAGGACAATAGATAAATGGTCAGAATGATCGGGAGAATAGAAAGTCCAGAAAGTTGTCTTTTTACTTGCAGGAGTATTTACAGTAAATACGTCTGCATTTCTTCCAGCGTCAGTGAAATTAGGACATGGAAGAAAATTTGGAGTTCTGGATGTTTACAAATGTAATAAGGATGACCTTGGTATTTCAATAGATGAATTGTAGCAAATCAGGATGCAAGATAAAAGTTCGATAGAGTAGTTTTATATTTATCACAAACGAATGCTATAAAATAGATAAGGACACTTTAAACGAGAAATGTCAAAACGAAAGGATTGTTCTGTGTGTGTGGAATTTTTTCTTGACTATTACGTATAAGACTCTTACACTTTTTTTATATAATGTTCGTCAAGTAGCTTTATTTTATCGTCCTACATGTTTCGCCAATGTTTCTATAGGTATCTTCAGGGAACACAAACTAGTAAGCTATATGAAGAACTAGGTTATAACTGATGGTTCTAATTCATACAAAAAATTAGTATTGAATGAGGCAATGCGCGTGTCTCGGGAACGTGATTTATTCGTTATGGCCCATGATGTAATTGTCATGAAAGTTCATTTCTTTGATGTTTAATGATCTGATTAAAAACGAAAGAATTGTTCATTTGGCATCGACTAGAATGGTACAGCAAACTGAAAAAGATACGATGATTATTGTCGTTGGAGCATGAATCATGCAGGATGTCATTTGGACAATCAAGATAACTAGTGGTCGTGTTCTAACAGAGCAGAAGGATTATGTACCAGCTAATCAGGGAGCCCAGCGATGCATTATGATCAGGTTAAATGCTGTGTATTATTGTAGCAGACCGATCTGCAGAAGACTTTGCTCACCCTCAAATGGAGTGCATTGAGAGGACTGAGAGTGCGCACGGAAAGACACAAAAACATTCAGGTACCATTAGCACCGAATGAATAACGGGCAAGAGGAGAAACCGGAATCATCCCCTACAAACCTCCAGCAGGTAGTGGTATATCACTGATGGATAAGATTATTTGTGGGAATACTTTTTTTTCGAACTAAATCGTTGTGTGAGAAAGGCCACCATTACCAGAAGGTGGGATTGACAATTGACTAAAACGACTTGCATCTCATTTGTCTGTTGCGGACTCATGTACATTGGCCATTAATGGAATAGTAATTAATTCGTCAACAGCTCAAAATAGTCAATAAATTTAATTCAATACAATTAAATGTAGAATCTACAAAACCATCGAATTGTACACAAAAAGTATTAATACAAGCACACAAACCGTTTACAAATAATTGCATTTTAACGTATCGAAATGGTACCGGGAGAAAGAAAATCCATCAAATGTTACAAAGCTACGATCGTTCTTTAATTACAGTCATCGAATGATCAACATTCGCTTTCGCTCTTACAATGCCTACCTGTGATCAACGTAATCCTAAGTGGAAAGAAGGACCATCACCGAAATTCACTATAAAAAGCGAAGTGGCATCCGCTAACGAACAATAACAAATAATCTCCAATTACAAATTATAATCTCTTCAAACGAAACTTTTCCTGTTGCGTGTTTCCCTTCACCAGTGGAACTTTCCAGCTTGCGTAGCATTCTCAGAACTTGTGACGGTGCCTCAATCAGGCCTCAGGCAAAACCCTTCAAGAATATAAAAACCTGTTAAAGTCTGTCATGATGAGGTCACATTTGCATACCCTTCCGGATTTAGATTTCCACGAGAATGCTAACTGCATTCTAAGAAAAACACCCCCATATAGTAACCCCCGCCTCCAAATTTCCCTTTTTCTCCATTTAAAATCTCTGTTTTATGTATATTGAAATCATCTGAAACACTTTAAACCTCTATAACAGGTTAGTATTGTCCAAAGAGCATAACGTTACGTTAAGCACGGACATTCTCTCTCTCTCTCTCTCTCTCTCTCTCTCTCTCTCTCTCTCTCTCTCTCTCTCTCTCTCTCTCTCTCTCTCTCTCTCTCTCTCTCTCCATAGCGTTCGATTGCCTAAAGAAAGACCGTATAAGTTCGATTCTGATCACTAACTAGAGGAACATTTTCTAAGATTATTTCGACCACGATCCTGGATCAAGATCCAGGTTGTACGAGATAAAACTGCGAGTGACTATTATCGTCGCCATAGCGAAGGCTGTGGAGACGGTGGCCTACCGTAGCGGACTGTCGCAAGGTGCTTCAGTGCATTTCGTGCGGCTAGATGTGACCCGTATATTAATTGCCGCGCAAGTCGTCCCGCCATTTCCGAAGAACACGTTGAGCTTGTTCGGGCACCTCGAAAGGTTGATCGGTGACGGAATGTACGCCAGTTTCCCCAGGAAACTAGGATAGACCAATAAAGTGTTCGGTGCATCTTAAAAGAGAGACTCAGCATGCGAAAATTTCAGCTCGTTAGGTTTCGCATCACTTGACTGAGATGCTAAAATGGACAGGTGAGCCTCCATCTGGAACATACTTCACGATTCGAACATGAAGGGGGGTGCAGTTCTGAATCGTATCGTGGCCACTAATGAAACTTAGGCAAAAGATTTATGAGCCTGAACTGAAGAGACAATCATCACTCCCTCCGGAAGAAACTTCGCCAGGAACCCAGCAAAGTTCAAGTCTTGCTGATAGTCGTTAAGGACGTTCAAGGTATCATTTTTCATCATGCATATCTCAGGGGCAAACTCTTAAAGCACAGCACTATCCGCGATTTCTGGAGCACCATTTGGGACGGCTTTAATGACCATATTTGTTTTGTTTGAGTCTTCACTCGTGTTTCTTGCACGAGAATGAACAGAGTAGCAATTGGTGATAAAGATATTGAACAGGTGGCAAGGAGAATTCATATTCACCGGATATGAGTCCTTCCTACTACGACTTGTTCTTCAAAATGAAACAACCCCTCAAACCTCTGCGGTTTCATGATGTGCAGGAGGTTCTTCGAGCAGTATGTCGAACTATCACTGATGTCAACAGGGAACACTGTGCAGATGGCAACCAGCGGCTTCCACAAATTTGGAATCAAACGCAGAACATGGTAGGAGATTACATTGAAGTAACTGTATGCATTTGAGAGATAAACCATTTTACTTTTAGTGCTCATGTCGTCGCAACTTTATTTACAATCAACGTAATGTCAGTTGCAAATAGTCACATTTTACTCTCAATATTTGCAAAATTTCAAATGCACATTTATTTTTTCAAATTCTAAGTTGTCAGAAAAACAATTTTTATCTCTAAAAAATAATAGAAAGGTAAAAACTATTCCCAGAGACATCAATCATGACAATAAATTTGTCTTCAAACATTCCCAGAGCTATCTTCAAGTTTCCGGAACTGTGTGGTTGTTAGAACATTTCTTATTCTGGTTCTCAACTAAGCCTTTAATGTTGTAAGAAACAATAATCTGTAGCTTCCATGTTTCTTCATTATTCTTCTTTCATACATGATAGCGGCAATATTAGTTTATTAATTTATACTTTTTTAGCTCATGAGGTACTAATGTCATCGAGAAGCCTATCAGTAGACAAACTGAATTACTCATTTTAACTGACTAAACAGGTACAGGATTTTATAGTTCATTATTACTACTTTCCACTTCATAATCTTCCCCTATAAGAGAGTCCATTTGCTTTTCTTTTGTTCACTGATTGTGCCGAAAACGAATTAAAAGTATTTGTTCTAAAATTGCTGTGTCAGTTTTACGATAGATTAAGTTGCATTGGTCAACTCCAGAAAAATGCTCTCGTCTCATTCACACGAGGACTAATACCAACTCAAACTCTTCGATTTTCAACCCTCATACAGTCTTGAATCCCATCAAAACGGAGTTCGTTGGTCTCATTCGTAAGGGGAATAGATTTTTCTTGGAAAATAGGGCAGATGAACACACTCGATTAAGAGACAGAATAAGCTCGCCTCAAGGTAGTTGATTATAAGTCAATCTGAATCCCAAACAACCTTTCTAAAACTTCAATTAAATTCGTTTTCTCCTAGTATTACTATTCTCATTGGGATACTATCTGCCGTCTAGAATTTCAAATGAGTACAACATAAACAAAAATAAAAGAAACAAACCAATCAAACGACTATATAACGGACCAAAAAGGTTGTCAATGGGAAAAACAAACCCTTTTTTTAATAATAAAACTTGAAAAACAGATTTAAAATTCCACGCACAGTTAATGGTCAAGGATTGGCTACAGTAACACTCAGTTTGACATTTACCTCCAAACAAAATTATTCCTATCGCGGTTTACCTTTCGAAATTCAATTTCCTTATTGTCATATAAAGTGACAAATGGATGGATGTCTCAGGGGGGTCCATGACAATGTAATCACAAAGCGTGCTTAAGCTATTAGGTTGTGACTTCTTCTTTCAAGGTTGATTTATGTTCACAACGCTGTGATGCCCATTTCTTTGAAAATATGAAAAATTCATAATTTCGTAAATTCATTTTAGGTTTAGCAATTCCTGTTCGAAAGATTGATTTTCACACATCTGGAATTCCAATGGAAATTTAATTTTTACCGCAAATCTAATATCCGGTTTTCAAGTTTATAATTTTAATCTCGTATCACTTTTCATTTTTGTATTTTAAACAGAAATGGTTTTGACAACCTACTTCACTAGGTGTCTATTTTCTGCCATAGCAACAGACCAAGCGATTGCTAATACATGCAAAGTATTTTCCCCAAATCACAATAAATGTATATTCTTGCTATAAAACTAAATTTTAACCCGAGATGTTCTTTGGTAAATTTTTAAATAATCCTGTTATTATATTTTTCTATTTTTTTAATTAAAAAAATTACCACCTACTTGAAGAAGTAAATGATTTTTAGTACTAATATTGATACTTAAACAGACTAAACCTTCCAAACTACACTCTCTTTAACTCCTTTCGACCCATGGGTGGCGTACATACATCCGCTTCGACATACCTTGCCAAAGAGCACCCAACCTAGAATCGCCCAAGTTTGATCTTCTCTGGATGAAAATATCCCTACCTAACTCAGTTAAATCCATATCCTGTCTCTATCTCTCCCCAACTGCAACCAACTACCCTGAGCTCTTTAATTTCCACTCCCTAAAAATTGACTTTCTCCAGTCCCACTTTCCCAACAGCGAAATCATCCTCTTAGCAGATTTTAACGTCCACAGCACCAACTGGCTTTCCTCCTCCAGCTGTACAGTTCTTGCAGGCAGAGATGCTGAAACATTCGCCATCACTAATGACCTTGCCAACCAGAATACCTAATAACCCAAACCACTCTCCAAACACCCTAGACCTCTTTCTGACCATTTTTGGTCAGAATTGACTAGCGGGAGGGCCCTCTACATTCATTGTGTATTTGGACCCAAACCTAGTGCTCATCTCTTACCCCATGTAACATCGCTTACAGAGCCACTCCTTTACAACAGTAGTTTGACATTATAACAGTGCCAAGTGAGACAGCCTCCGCAACATTCATGCCTCATTCCCATGGTTACATTATTGCTTCAGACCTTCCAACCCAAACACACACCGAACTCATAACCAAAGTAATCCTCACCGGCATGGAATGGTACATTCCCCACAGTACTCTGACCTGCCATTCCCTAACCTAAACCCGGTTTTCCAAAAGACGTGCGAAGGCAGTACAAATGAAAAATCGAACATACCATCGCTGGCTCAGATCAAGAATCTCATCCTCCTTTAGAGCTTATACCCAAGCCCGAAATAAATGCAAAAAAAAAAAAAACAATCAATGCTTCCAAAACAAAGTTCGAAAGAGCAAAAAGCAGGAAATTAGTAGCCTGTCCAAATGGCAGCCGAGTCTTTTGGTCTCTCGCCAAAGCAATCGGCCGTAATGTAAAATCGCCATAACACCATTCCCACTTCTTTCATATCCAGATGGCTCCATTACATCATCTTCTACAGAAAAGGCTATCCTGGCCTCACACTTTCCATAGACAATGGCAAATGTCCTCCAACCATTCCGGATGCCCACCATATCTTTTTGCCAGAAAGAGATCAGCAAAACCCTGTCTAAATTATATACAAAAACGCCTCCTGGCCCTGATGACATTCCTTCAATTGTCCTGAAAGTTTGCGCACCAGAACTGTCTCCTGTCCTATGTCACTTATATATACTGTCTTACTCCACTGGTATCTATCCCACAGCCTGGAAATTGGCCTATATTTAACTCATTTCCAAAACTACTACCGTCCAACTAGTGCCCCATCTCGCTTACTTGAGTCCAGTCTAACGTAATGGAAAAAAATCATCAATTCCCAACTCCTACGCTACCTTGAAGCTACCTATCTAATAAACGAGAGCAAGTATGGATTCCGTCGCTGCCGATCAACAGGGGAGCTGATCACATAGGTCACACATCTCTAGACAAATGCCATGGAGAAGTGTCGCGAAACTCAAGCAGTTGGACCTGATATTTCCAAGGCGTTTGACCGTGTCTAGCACAGCAGCTTACTAAGAAAGCTGCCATCGTTTGGTCTATCTCAAGACCTCTGTAGTTGGATTTGCCAGCTTTCTCTCTGGACGCTCACTATGGGTGGTGATGGGTGGCTCCTTATCCTCTCACCATTCAACTAATGCTGGGGTTGCTCAAGGTTCTGTTCTCTCACCAACCCTCTTCCTACTATATATAAAATGACCTACTTCAGCTTACCTCCAAACCAATACACAGCTTTGCAGACAACACCACATTGCACTCCTCCCTCTCTTTTGATAAACCTTACTCCACACAAATCACCTCAACCTACAGATCAACAACCGCCAGCGCCCTTAATTCAGACCTCCACGCCATCCTCCAATGGGGGTTCAGATAACACAGTCAATTTCAATGCAAATAAAACCCAGCACTGTCTCATTTCTCATAAAAAAGAACCAATTTCCCCCCAGTATTATTTTTGAAAATACCCAAATTTCCAGACAATCTGAGATTTCTCTTCTTGGAATTACCCTCAAATGAAACCTCTCCTGGCATAAACACATCACAACCATTATATCCTCAGCTTCTGAAAAACTAGGATTTCTCTTTCGCTCAAGACGTTACTTCACCCCCTTAACAGCTGTTAACATTATACAAATCACAAATCCACCCAACCATCGAATACTGCATCCACATATGGGATGATCCCGAAAAGCTCCCTAAAATTTCTCGACTCCATACAGAGGAGAACAATTAGACTTATGAGTGAACCATCCCTTACCAACTCTCAACCCCCACTTTCACACAGACGACTGGTCGCTGCACTGTGTGTCTTCTACCAATATTTCCGCGGAAAATGTTCATCCCAAATACCATCAATAATTCCTCCACTCAGTACTAAGCTTATTGGAACACTTGCAGCTGCTGCTCAACATCCCTACGCAGTGCACCTTGAAATCCACAGAACAAGTTTCTTCTTCTCCTCCTTCGTCCCTGCAACCGTTATATTATGGAACAGTCTTCCCCTTGATGTATCCCCTAGGGAATACAATGTACAGTCATTCGAATCCCCTTCTTTCCCACCCCATACCAATACACAAGAGGTTGATAGTTCAACCTCTTGTCCCCATTCAGAAGACGTTGATCTATGAACCTCTTGTGTATGGGGGCTCAACATAAAAAAAGACATCGTGAAAAGAAGGCACAAAAGGCCTTCAGTTCAATAATAGTTTGCTAATCACCTCAAACACCAAAATTCGTCTGTACACAACCAGCAGTCAAGCCATGTTTACTTACGTTTGCCCAGACATGGAACATCATTACTCCACTTGCTAATATCATCAATAGCATTGGAAAACATGTCTTCGAACATTACTAGGATATACACGGCAAAATCAGCTTCCTAATATTGCCATTACTGAAGAAAGCCAGCAAAGATCCCTAATAGAAATAATTAAAAAAAATTCATTTGGGATGTAGAGATACCAATTTAGACATCCACCTTCACCTACGTTCAGTGTTCTTGTTGTCTACAAGCCAATTAATGGACACAGACGTAGACCATGAAAATAGTTTTGGCACATAAGCAAACTTCATTTTGAAGATGAGGCTCACGAACTGTCTGACATTTATCTCATTGATTTTTTGTTATATGCATAGTTCTGTATTTATAATTCCCTATTCATACACGAATAAATCGTTATGATGATGATCAATGCAATAATATAATATAATATATTATATTATATTATAATATAATATTATTGTAATATAATATAATATAATCAATATAATATAAGTAGCCAACATTTTGGACTCTACTCCTGAATACATTACTCTCTGATATCTCTCCATCAACCACCCTCCTATCCATCTCACCAACCCTATATCCATCCCCATATGCTGCAGTTTAGTGATTAGAATTCCATGTGGTAACATGTCAAAGGCCTTGGCAAGGTCCAGTAGTATCACTGTAAACCCATTACCCCTATCCAGTTCAGTCGTCACTGTGTTATAAAACGTGAGCAAGTTACTGAGGCATGATCTACCCTTCACAAAACCATGTTGTCCCCCATACAGAATCCCATTTTCATCTATCCATTCCTGTATTCTTCTCTTGACTACCAAGACCTTGACAACGATTCTTGATAGGCTGATCGGTCGGTAATTTGCAACAGCAGTCTTTGAGCCTTCTTTATGCAGTGGAACTATTTTCCCCTCTTTCCACCCCCTCGGGACTAATCCAGACCCGAGACTCAGATTAAACAATAAAGTGAAAAATTGTCAGTGCTTTATTAAACAATAAAGCACTGACAATTCTTTAGCCGCTTCACGTAAGACCAGAGTTGGTATACCATCCAATCCCACACATGTATTTACATTAAGGTTCTGTAACATACTATTCACCTCCATTTCATTCACCTCAATTCCTGTATAAGCTATTGGTTCCTTCATTTGCAATATCACCACCTGCATGATATACACTTGCAAATTGCTCGCGCAGTAATTCCACTATATCAACTGATTCAGTTACCTCCCTACCATCGGCATTTCTAGGAATAATTTTCCGTATACATTTTTTCTTTTACTTGTAGCATATCGAAAGAACCGTTTGGGATTCACTTTAGCCTGAATTGCTAATTTCCTTTGATAATCTGCTTTTGCTTTTCTTACCACACTCGTTACCCTTCTGGCCTGTGCTTTGTACTATTTGTGTGCCTGCTGGTCATCTTTCTGCTTAAATTCCCTCCACAGTTTGTTTCTTTTTTTGCAGCTCAAGCTTAATGGTGTTATTCATCCATTTAACTCCCACTTGATTTATTATTCGCACTCTAGGTATACAGTCAGCCATTGCCTCATGCAAACGCTTCTTAACTGCCTCCCATGCACTATCAACATCCAGCCTTTACAGTTTTACATTCCATGGCACTGATCCATGCAATCTCTTAAGCTTGTCATACTTACCAGCCCGGTAATTCCACATGTACCCTGTCTTATTTGAAACTTCCACACATTTAGCCACTTCCCAGGTCAGGACCTTATGATCACTCTCACCAATTGGTATCAGTATGGTCATATTCATAATAGTCAATTTCTCAGATGTAATTTCTAGGTCAAGCACTCTCGAATCCTTAGTATATTGCATTATATGCTGTCTCAGGTAGTTATCCCTCAGAAATATGTCAATATTTCCTTACGTTTTTTAATACTTAAACATCAGATGTTTTAGCACGCTGATATAGTCAGCCTCTTCACTAATGCACCGAGAAAAGACACAGTGACTCTTCTTGAAAATCTTTTTCCACCAGACGTTGTAGAACTATACCAATCCTGCATGAATAATACGTTCTTCACATTCCAGGACAAATTTTTTAAACAAAAGGAAGGACTAGCAATGGGCTACCCATCCCTCTCCAGCTTTAGGCAACCACTTCATCGAGAACTTTGAAACTAAGGCTCTAAAAACTATTAAAAGAAACCAAAGAGGTGGCTACGGTATGTGGATGACATTTTTGTCATTTGGCAGAACGATAGATGAATTAATTGTTTTTAAAGAATATCTTAACAGAATACACCCAAATATAAAATTCACTGTGGAAATAGAACATAAAAATATTACCTTTTTTCTTGGATATCCTCATAGAAAAAAATGAAAAAGAAAAAAGGTTAACGTTTTCTGTTTATAAAAAATCGAAAACCTACAGGAAGATTTCTTAATGCAGCCTCACACCACCACCCCTCACAAAAGATAGGGATAATAAAATCCTTGAGAGACAGAGCATATAAGATATCCAGCAAGGAAAAAAGCGAAATGAGGAATTAGTACTTAACACAGAGCCTCACACTTGATTGATTTGAGCCAAAAACGATCAAGAAAATCCTGAACACAGCTCCAACAACCAACGTAGAAAAACAAGATTTCAAGAACGCAACTCACTACCATACATCAGAAAAGTCACAGACAGATTAGCGACATTGCTCCGCAAGTACAACTTAAAAGTGGCTTTTCTCCCTTTAGAAAAAATATCGAGTCCTACATCCATCGAAATCTTCGCACCATCCGATAAAAAAACCAGGGGTCTATCAAATCTATTGTTCTTGTGCTATTTGTTACGTAAGACGGGAAGGTTAGGAGAAATCCGCATGGTAGAACATAAAAAAGACAGAAAAAAGAAGAGAACACAAATCAGGCCTAGCTTTCCGCACCACTTCCACTGTCCATAAAATACTTTGGGAAAAAAACGATCGTGTCGAAGCTGCAAAAATACTTAGAATTCCTACACAGTGCAACAAAAACCAAGGTTTGATATTATACCAAGTGTGGTCTTGTATTCAGACAAAAATCAAACTTCCTCAGATCTTGGACATAACACACGTGAAGCACGGAATGTGACAACAAATAACAATGTTCCAACAAACATTCAGCAATGAATGTTGCAATTTTTTCAATGTTACAGTTAGAAACATTTAATGGACTAGGAATTTAATCTTTGTTAGTTGTGTTTAACTTTTTTTTTTTTTTTTATCACCAATGCCCCTGATGATGTAAGTCATACGACTTACGAAACTTGTCCGGTTTTCACGTATCCTGTTCGTATTTTATCTCAATACCGGAATCTATCTCTCGAAAACTAAGACGATTCTTCTGAAAACTCAGGAGTTATCTGCCGTATACTTGCCGAAATTCTTAGAAAACCTCGGTAGCTTCAAACTCAGATATCATCTAGGACTAATGATGTAGACTTGCAACCAATCTTTCAAAATTTGGTGAAGGCTAATAGAGTTTCTCTTTAGGGAACGAAAAGGTGTTAAGGGATTTCATAATAGAAAAATTCACTTTATAGAAATATAAATCCAGGTTTAGGTATTTCTTGAGAAAAACATCATCGATAAGCATTTTTGAATCATATTTGAACAGCCAGAGATCATTTTCACCTCCTATAACAACGACATTAATATGTTTTAAAAGAAAGAGGGACATTGCAATCGTCTTTTGTAATTAAGACGTGAAAGCACGCGTTTTAGCCAAGTGTGATATTCATTGGGGCTTTTATTGAACAATTCAATTTTTAATCATTTTTAAAACGATGAGGTTTTAAAATAATGTTCCCGACATGTGGATGAATCTATAGACAAACAGACCAAAAATTACCTGGGATGAATTTTCCTTATGATGAGGAATGTGTCATATTCATTATGATTTTATAAGGAATACGAAATCTAGTATGGATGAAGATTACTCTCAAATAATGTGTTCATAAACAATAAATCCAAGATTGGACACTGATTATTTGTTTCAAATTTCGTAAATTTGAAACAAATTTCAACATTAATGTTGAGTAATTCCATTCATGAATCCGTAGATAAGAGGTAAGATCAAATGATAAATGCATTCACGATATAGAATTACGTCTATCATGGAGAAAAACTGGACTGAGATTTTGTAGGATGAGCAACAGATGGCGCCACTTGCCTATCACTTTTTTTTTTACTATGCGAGCGAAAATTTCAAAATCGTCGAAATTAGCTCACTCAGCTTGCGTGCTTGCAGTTAATTTTATTTAAGATACTATCATTCAACGTATGGTCTACTAAGCATCATGTTAGAATAATTTTTTTCGTTTAATGATAATATTGGAGAGGAAACAAAAATTAAAAAAAAAATGCCTCGAACATTCTAATCATCAATGGAATGGAAGTGCTTTTTACTAAGAAGTGTGTCACCTGGCGGTCAATAAATAAATGATGATAATAATAATATTAAATGTTATTATTATTATCATTTATTTATGTCTCCACTCCAATATTACTCAAATTCATCCCAAATTAATACATTCTAATTAGTTACCTTTAGCATGAGCTGTTGTGTGCGTGAAATGACGCTGGCGTTCATATTTGTTTAGAGTGTCTACTGTCTGGACAGTGACAGTCATTTTGAACTCGTGCAAACAGTGATTGATATTTGTACTACATGGATTTATGCGAATTAAGTGGTCGCAATTTTACACGTCATAACTAGGGTGGGGGAACTTTAATACGAGAAATATTACATTAGCGGGTTTAATCTGTTAAAAATCTCAATGTTACTGTCGATATCAAAGTGGATAAGAACTACAAATTCGTTTAAATTTGAGCCTAACTCGACCAATGCGACATCATTTGTTTATAAATCGCATGTAGATGCACTAGCGACGTACCTCGAGGACTGAGCATGCAGGTTGCTTTGACAGAGATGTTTAGCATCCAACGTACAAAATCTTTTAATTAAAATGTCACCAGTTTTTGGCTTATCCAAGTAAGACTTCGTGACTTTCAAATTTCGTTTATATGAGCACAAGCTACCGCATACATTGAGCATAAGACCGGAAACGTGCGCAGAAAATGTTTTACAAACCAAAACCGCTGTACAAACCAAACCCATCATATTTTACTCGGTGCCATTTCAGTCTTTTCTAATAGCTTGGTATCATACTGGGTAACGAATTTCATTTATGACCTGAGTTCACACTAAATCAACAGGAGCACATGAAAGTAAGTGCATAGTTCATGTGTGGACTGTGCATCGAATAGTTGATTACAAGAGTTGGTGATTATTGCTTTTGGCATCCAGCGTGCAGAAACGGTTTTAAGTTTATTCCAATGATCAACCACCATTTTATCAAAAGGATATTCCATTTTACTTCATTCATCTTAGAGCGACTCTTCATTGTTTCCAATTATTGCTACGAGTACGTCACGTCCAAATTCCACGGAAAGTGTAAAAAAAATACATATAATTGAAATCTGTTCAACAGACTTTATAAATGTTATTGTTGCTGTCGAGTCCATTGAAGATCTAGATATGAGTGTGGAACTGTAGAACTGCTTTGGCAATCTATTAACTTTGATGAAGTAGAGCTTTTCTCCACGGTTATTGTCAATTTTCTGTATAGCAGCAGCAACTCGACAAGAATAGATGTGGGCAGGTTCAACTCCTGGAGAGTTCTTGCATGTTTCATAGCTCATACTAACTGAATTTTCATGCTTTTAAAATGGTGACGAGTGTGGTTATTTCTCTATTTTCATTAATTTCGCTGATTTCATTCTTCTTCGTGATGGTTTGTTTTACCAATCTTATTTTGGCGACAGAATTAGCATCAGTTAGTGAGAGTGGATGTGACTTTTCAGATAAGTGTCTTGCTTCTTTGGCTAGTCTGTCTGATCTTTCATTGCTTTCAATATTGACATGGGCTGGAATCCATTGCAGGGTGCAGTTCTTATTTTTCAAATTTAACGTTGTTAGTTGTTCATGAATTTCCTGTGAGTTTTGTTTTTCCAGTTTTAATGCCTCAAGTTCAGATTTTGAGTCACTTAGATGGTTATTCCTTCTGTAATGTTTATTACAGGATTTGAGAGTTTGTATGGTGTTAATTCACAAGTGAAGTTTGAAGCTATTTTGCCAGCTGTGGTTTTGATTTGCATTTCCTCGCCTCCAAGTAAGTCATAAAAACCCTGTTTCTCCTTGGTTGAGAGTTTCATCAGATGATCCATCAGTGTAGGCAATGACATGGTTTGGATTATTTAAGTGATGTATAGTGTGAAGTCCTTTTCTTTTATTTGCTTGCTGTGAATCTGTTTTTGAACAAGGTTCGACGAGATTTAAGTTAATCATTGTGTTTTTTGGTTGAATAGTGGAACAGAATGGCTTATTGCTTATTTCAATGGATAGGTGCACAAGTCAATCTGTTTTCTAATTTCATGATCGTATTGTAAAGTAGATAATCTCTTTAGTCTAGATTTTCTTGTCCAGGAATCGAAATTCCTGAGTGAGATGCGATTCTTTTGATGGATCCTGATTCTGTTATTGAATTGAATTTAATTGTGGAGAGTTTTCTTCTGTCTTCTAGTATGTGAAGCCCACACTCTTGTTGAGCTTTTAAATTATTGGTGGATGAGACCTCACTGATGATAATTTTTGCTGGTCTTGATTGTACTCTGTCAAGTTTTTCTTTTGAGCTAGTAGAAGCTGGAGCCCAGATGGATGAGGCATATTCCATAGTGGGTCGTATGAGTACCGTATATGTAATGTTAAGTGTCATCGGTTTTGCACCCCACTTTGTTCCAAAGCCTTTTGATGATATTAAGCTTTTAAAGAGTTTTATTGGATATATTTGTAATATGAGTTGTAAATCTCAGTTCAGTGTCTAGGGTTAGGCTTAAGTATTTTGGAGATTGTTTTTCTTATTTTGGTATTATATATTTTGATTTGGGGGTTGTAATTGTGTCTCTGTTTTTTCTATCAGTACAGAGGATGTTTAGTTTTTTTTTTTCTGGATTTATCTGTAGTTTAAGTTCCTTTGCCCATCTTTCTAAGCCTTTTATTGCATTATTTAGGACTTTTTAAGATTGTTGAGGATTACTGCTTGTGTGCCAGACTGCTATACCATCTGCATAGTATGCTATTTTTGTGTCATTTATTATGTGAGGATGGATATTGTTCATAGATGAGAATAGCAGAGGGCTTAAAACAGAATCTTGTGGGACTCCAACCCATGTTCGGTGCATGTTGGAATAAATTCCATTGAATTTATTCCAATGATCCTATTGTAAATGGAAGAAAAATGAAACTTTTACTTTCATTTTTCTTCCTTTCGTGAAATCTGAAATTCAAATTAATGCATTCCCCTTTATTCCTGTACTGTATGCAATTTTTATTAACTTTTGTCTCCAGACGCGATCTTAGGCAGCTGAGAAAACCAAGAATATTGCTCTTGTCTTCTTTGGTGAATTTTCTTGAAACCATCTATGACTGATTGACCAAGATAAAATAATTGATCTTCTGTACTGTGTTGACACCTGTATGCAGTTTGGTAGAAGTTGATCTTGTTATTTCATAAGAGCCAATTCATGAGTCTCGTATGTATTATTCTTTTGTTTAGTTTACAGAGAGAACTAGTCAAAGCTGTTGGTTTGTAGCATTTACAGTCACTCGGGTTTTTGTTAGGTTTCAGTAAGGACATAATGACTGGTGTTTTCCAGATGTTTGGTAGTTTATCTGCATTCCAAGAGGTGTTACATATCTTCAGAAGGCAGTTTTGGGCTATTTTCCCCATGTTTTTAATCAATATATTAAAAAGATGAGATCAATGCCCGGTGATTTGTCAGGATCAATTTGACTAATTGCCGTTTCTAATTGTGTCATTGTGAGGTCCTGAGTAAAGATGCCTTCAGAAGGATAGGTTCTGGATTGTATTAGCAGATGTTTTGCACTTTCCTGCACTTTTTGTCTTTGTTGTATTGCAGCTCACTTGCATTAGAGTAATGTTTGTCAAGTAAATCTTCCATCTGTTTCTTTGTTGCTGCGGCACTGGTTCCTGAGGAGACTGTGTTTGAAGAGTGATCAGTATCCGGAAGTTTGCATTGTTTAATAATCTGATGATGTTCCAGTGTGGTGAGTCTTTTCTTGGATCTAGGCTATTGCAGAATTCTTCCCACTTTTTTGTTTGCAGTTATAAATTTCATCTTCTATGTTTTGAGTTAATTCTATTAACTTCTTTCTGTTGTCTTGTGTATTATTTTGTTTTAACTGTTCGTTGATAATACTTTATAAATTTTAACCACATAAAATTTCAATCTATTTTCTCCTTCAAGAAGCTCCATTTATTCCAGCAAAATAGACAAATTGTTTTATAAATTGTGCGCTTATAAGGACCATACACACACCTCTTGTCTCTACTATTTACCCCCCCCCCACAAACTTTAAGCCATTTTTCATACCACAAGTCACTCTCAAACTAGATGTTATGCTTCCCAATGCTTTTTGATTTAGGCATTAACGAAGCATTGCATAGCTATGAGGCCAGTATATGATGCGTGCTCAAGCAGATTCATAAAGGTTGCTTGTGACTTCCCTACCCATTCACGTATTTTCGCCATGCGTATATATATATATATATATTAGGGTTACCAAGTAATTTTATAAATTTGGTTATTTTACTCCTAATCCCAAGTAAGCAAACAGTTACGTTTGTTTGCTTACTTAGGATTAGGAGTAAAATAACCAAATTTATAAAATTACTTGGTAACCCTAATATACATTGTTCCGAAGATAAAAAAAAACTTATTTACATATATATACACAGGCACAGATTCTACCAAGGTAGAACACATTTTTCTTATTTCTGCATCTCTAAACCATACTTTTATAATGGATTATATTAAGGTATCACAATTTCATTTTCCAAGTCTCTTTTTTTCACTATGGCCCACAAATTTTCTATTGGATTCATGTCAATAGAATTATCTGGTCACTCAAACAATTGGCTGTTGTGATTTTTGAGGAACTTTCACTTTTTTTGAAGTGCGGTATGGAGCGAGATCCTGTTGGAAGATGTCTTCTGGATCTGAGGGCCACTCATTTCTCCAATATTTTTATGTATTGGTCACTTGTCATTATATCACGAACAGTCACAAGTGATGCTGGGCTGTTATATGTAAAACAACCCCAGAACATCTTTTAGCTGAGTGTTTAGGAGCTTGTTGAAGGTGGGCATGAGAAGTCTTCTCAGCCGCTGATTTGCGAACACAGGGTACTCGCTCTCCTTGGACAAAGAAATCTCTCTCTCTCTCTCTCTCTCTCTCTCTCTACACACACACATACGCACGCACCTGAGCCAAAGTATTGGGACTACCTAATCTAATTCTTGCTAACAGTGCCGTCTGTTTAGCCGGAAATAGGCCGAGAGATTTCACTAACATTACAGTGCTCTTTCATTCTTATTGACCACACCTTGATAGCTAATTCTTAACTAAAGATTGCGTATTTGGGAACGGAAATTGTCCTATATGGTAAAATGTTGCCCGATGGATCTGGATCCTTCCATCAATACGTCGTGTCACAAAGCTCTTATTGTTCAAGCATGGCTGAAGCGCATATTCAAGCATAAGCTCTTCTAGCCGCTTAATTCTGGTTTGAATGCCATCAAACATTTGTGGGAGCATGTGGAACGCAACATCCACATGTCGACGCCAGTCCCTCACTCAATCAGTAAACTCCGGGGTTATCCTTTTTAGCGCAGTTAATAGCAACATAAAGGCAAGCAGTTATCTCAGCCAAAGGAAGCCCAAGCTACGCTGCCCAAACATGTTAGTGTTTGGGCTCATGAGTGTACATTTCTGGCAGACTTAGTTCATCATTTAGCAAGATTTCACTTCATTACATTGCACCGTTTTATTTCCGTGCTTTTTTTTTATCTGTTTGGGCATAACTTGATTATCATCATCATCCAAACAGTGAGTTAATCAAGGGATCTGCTACCTAAATCAAGGAAGTGATATTTTTCAAACTGAAAAACATTCTATTCAATTCACTTGATGCAATGCGATTCCGTAGAACACTACTAGCCGTGTGAGCACCACTGGAGATATACACTGCTTGGAAAGAGGATATCCTCCGCTGGGCAAGGGGAGATGCCAGTGACTCCTTACATGGCATCGTGTCATGGAACGAGTCACGTGTTTATAAACGCTATAAATGAGAGCGATATTATGCTCTCAGATCAGTACAACCGTGTTAGGGTGAAATGAGAGTTTGCAAGAGGCGTTAGGATAGGATGGCATGCTGCAGATTTATCTCTTCTGCAAATTGTTGATAAATTGGACCATTCCAGGTCAATAGTCAGTGATACAATACTGAGGTGGAAGCGCGGGGGTCAAGTGCAAACCGCAGTGGACGACGCACAACACTCACCGAAAGTGACCATAGTGTGCTACGAAGAATAACATGTAAAAACCGCCATTCTTCGTCCGATACGTTGAATGTGGAGTTCCAGGCATCGACTGAAACACCAGTCCGCACAAAACAATCAGAACCGATGCTCACAACAAGGGTATCCATGGTAGGGCCGTAATATGCAAGCCGCACATTACCTGAAACAACATGCATCATTGTCTTCGGTGATGTAAAGAGCTTGAACAATGGCACGTGCAAGTTGGAAAGGTGTGTTATGAAACGATGAATCATGCTACATCCTGTACGGAGCATATCGACGGGTGTGAGTGCGACCGATGGCCAGTGAACGTCTCTTACCATAGTGCGTGATCTGAATGATGAATTTCGGAGGTGGCAGTGTGAGGGTGTGGTCCTATTTTTTGGTTTGGCCTCAGGCCTCTGTTTGTGGTGCTACGAACATTAAACTCCGAGAGGTAGCTGAACCTTCTTACGTTGGTCTCAGAGCTCACCCTGCCTCGCTTTCTGAGCGATTTAAAACTACTAGAAAATATACAAGTATGCACTGAAGGTGCTGCAGTTATCTCACATACGAAGTTGTTTTTGATCCTATAACTTGGAAAAGTCTAGCATACAACATATATGAGTATTTACACTAATAAAAACTAATTAAGATTGGGAACATCACCTCTTATATAGCTTTGAGAATGTTCTCAGTCTCAGAGATGATAAGTGGAAATTACATGCCAACAATTTACACAAAAGTTAGAGCACAAATTATCACATTATTTAAGTCAAACGTCCTACGAATCCTAAACAAACAGGTAATTCTACGTTTCCTTTAAATTTTACGTTCTTTTATAAGGTCTTATGAATTTTGTCAGATTCTTTTTCATTTATTAAAATAACGTTTAGTTTACTAGAGCTGTTTTGATTGTAAGTAATATCCGGTACTGCATGAATGTAGATGGAAAATGATGATTTCTTGTGTAATTATGTTGTTAATGATCCCACTTGCCTTGGCCGCAATACGTCTTTCAAATAGAATTTATAATGTTCCTTTTTTTGTTTTGCCTTTTTTGAGTCATTAGGCTACTTAAAACTAATGCAAAACTTCCTGATATTCTGATTTATCGCATCAGCCAGTTTACAAAGTTGTGCTGGCTTGCATCATCACCATTTAGTCAATACTAGCCCCAAGCCAGTTTCGTCTATCTTATTAAAATCATTATTTCATTGATTTGATCATTCATCTTGTTTTTTTTTCTCTTTAAGCAATAATATGTGATTTTAACTGAAAATATAATTGTTTGAAAAGTATATATTTATTGAATAAAACTTAATCCAAATGCCATCGTTCCAATTAGCGCTCTTTAAAAGTTTTCAAATTCTTTTTTCACTTTTTCCATTAATCCTTTTAGATTTAATAAATTTTCATTTTCCCATCAGCATCATCATTTGAAATTAGCCCATTCATCTGAAAATCAATCACATTGGATGATTCATTCTTTAAAACCATCTCAAAACTGTCTAGAATACCCTTTCATCTTTGTGAGCTATCTTAGAAAGTAAACGGTAAAAAAAAAATAAAATAAAAATAAAAAATAAAGTCGCTTATGGATAGAATAATAGTTTACTAGAAACATTCTTCTCACGATGCCAAGCATAAATTCTTGCTTTCCAGTTAAAACTGTTCGAAATTTATTGTACGGTAGTTCGAATTACTGCTGCTTCATCAACTTCCATAATCTCGATGTATTTCCAATAAAATACATAAGAAATAAAAGCACATAAACTCGACTTATGAATAAATCTCTTATTCTTTGGGAATAAAAGGTATTAGCGTTTTATTCCCCAAGAAAGGCTATGAATAAGTTCCTCTAGTCGGCTACCAAAATTGAACTTAGAACGCTCTTTCTTCGGTGTAGCTATGTGGATGCAAACGCCATTTCCAGAAGCCATCTCGGTTTTTTACTTTATTCATTAGAAATAAGCCAGTATTTGTATTTATTACCCTGCAAGCTTTACATAATTGTTTAAAATAAGTCCAATACATCGTTAATATTATGTGCATGTGCATACAGCCTTTTCCAATAACCACACATCGCATCTCTGGTTTCCAATGTTTTTAAGTGTTCTTTTTAAGTGCTGTATTACAGGAATAAGTTGGACTCGATTATTTTTTCATGAAATTGTTAAAAGTATAAAACATTTATTGTAGCCCAATCGATTTCCTTTGTTCCAAAGATGTTCTTAAAACAAACAGAACATGTTATGCATCGTAAGCAACAATTCATTACACCATTAGTATTCCTAAAAAAACGTTGATGTTTCTTTATTTATATAGTTAACACTCGAAAAAATTCTATTTTCCAGACATCTCACATGACTACGACCAAATTTACTGAAGTGCCTGAAGAACGAAAGAAATTCGGTTTGTAGTTTTTATTTCATTTTTTTACTAATATTAAATCACTCTGATATTTAATAAATTCACGATTAGTTTTCGATGCTGTCTTCAGAGGTCAGTCGGACATGTTAGCGAATCTCGGAAGGTTGTGGGTTACTTCTCACCGATCCAAATGGTATATTCCTTTTTTGTAAATGGCTCCTCAACTAAAGAATTCATTGGAGCAATCAATCCCAATCTATTACACCGAATTCTCTTTAATCCAATCGATGAAACGCGACACTCTAGTGTATACGCCTGGATATCCCGGTTCGGCGCATCTCAATCCCCAAGATACGACGCCAATCACTGACCAACGACCGTTCAGATTCTCGACCATCAGAGGACCTCCGGAATCTCCCTGCAAAAAAGGAAAAAATTAGATCACAATAAAAACTCAACGAACATCATCGATCCAATAAGTGCTACAAATAATATTAGTTTTAATAATGTCAGGAAACGAAATACGTCGCAGTAGAATCAATACATTTAAACACTCCAACCAGAATTGTTTTGTGATGGAACAACTCGATTGATGTGACATCCGTTTTAAAGAAATTCATCAAGAGAACTCTCACCTGACAGGAATCTGATTTGCCATCGGTGTAACCAGCACACATGAAATCATCAATTATGTTCTGAGCAAAAGTTCTGTCACAATCTGTATTGTTCCATACGGGAACATTGATTTGGCGAAGGACTTGGCTCGAACGGCCTCCTGTAACAGAAGAGAAAAATGGACAGTACAATAACAGCGGATTTTAATAATAAATTTTGATTAGTATTAAAACAACACAGATCAGATTATCAAGAATACGCTGTCAGATTTTGTAAAAATATTTTTATGTTATGATCTTATTCTTAATAACCGTATAGAACAAGGTGAGTGATATATATATATATATATATATAGAGAGAGAGAGAGAGAGAGAGAGAGATTCAGGATGGGGATCTAATTGTAATTTGTCACACTTACTAGATCTTAAAAGAAGTACATTTTCTACCATTTAGACTACGCTTTTCATAATCTTACCAAAAGACAGCGTTCCCCATCCGGCAACGGTGGCCATCTCTCCGAAGTAATCGTAGTTTGGCAATGGCAGACAGATGGGACGCACGTTTTCGTTGAAATAAGCGGCCCTTGAAAGTTTCAACACGGCGATGTCATTGCGGTTGGTGTATCTGTCGAACTGGGCGTGGGAACGAACTTCGGCGACGTCGAAATCCTGAGGACCTCCGTCTGAGTCGGTACTGAAATCGTACTCTCCAAGACGAACGGTGAAATCTCCGGACGAGTACCTGAAATGGAAGAATGGAAAATGACGGCCATGCAGAGCACCATCCTCATTGATAAATTCAGAATTGAACTCAATGACATGTGAACAGTTGGGTTACTAGGAATTAAGTCCTAAAGTGCGTGCATCGCAGATACTAGGTCTATGACAAAATGCATTGTCCTCTGTTGTATGAATTATCATTTATATTTGAAAGTTATTCATTTTATTTTAGGGATTTTCGTATGTTTCTAACTATTATAAAAATGTAACAATTAACTAATCATATAGCTTTCATAAATACATAAAAGCGGGTTACTGTTTCATAAAATGAAACAGTAATCCGCTTTTTTCATAATCGAGATAATTTTTGTTATCTAAATTATTCCCAAAAGCCTTTCCATGTTGCTCATCTTTCTCGACCCCCCAGTAGTTTGTTTTCAGATATTCACAAGACTACACAAAAAATATTCCATATTTGTGTTTATCAAAAGTTAAGGAAATTGTCTGTATTATTGAATACTGAACTGCCTTTACATACCACTGACTGACAACAGCTCCCTCTAGTAGTGAAATAAGCACATATTAATGGTTTTATATGTACCTGAATACGTCTTGGGAAAACTTGTCGGGCTATCCTTTTAAGTAATAAATAAATAAATAAATAAATAAATGATGGAAATTGAATCCAGGTAATAATCAAAAACAAACAGTACATACCCAACAACGCAGTGTGCAGCTGTGAGCACGTGATATTCACTGATTAGTACCCCTCCACAAAACTGTCTGGTATTTCTAAGTAGAGCAGCCTGCAAAGAGGAAAAATAAATAAATTATTTAATTTTTGATATTAACTATACGTGTGATTATTAAGTAAGAAAGAATTAAAAACACAGGATTAACATGCACATAACTCAAACTGTGTATTACTAATATATAGAATAATTGTGTATAATAACCCATGCAACAACATGCCCTTTAGACCTACATCCTACAAGATTGGTAAGTTATTGGTCTTTCTTAACCATACTATGGAACTAGCACTAAGATATCAGGGGTTTACCACTCTCTGCGAACGAGATTCACATAAAGCAAGCAAGAAATCTCAAGGCTATGATATCTACAACATGCTCAAAGCAAAGTTGTCTTTTTCTTTCACATCTTGACATGGGGGGAGGAGAGTGTATACTTGGTCACTCCCATGACACTAGATGGCAAGAAGAAAGACTTATACGCTCTACTCTACTTGCCAAGTATAGTAATTTTTAATAACTTTTTTCAGTCTGTTCGCAAGACAGTTTTCTTTTTGGGAGGACAGTAGTTTTTTTTTCTCATAAAACTCTAGTTTCGTAATCCAGCAATCAGAAAAATGGACTACAGAATTCACACTACTGAACACAGCAACACCAGTTACGGTTAGAAACACGAAGTGCCAGCAATTTCCTCCCATGCTTTCCTCGTCTAAAAAGCATCAGTAAAAGTGAACTCAATTACTGATATTGGTGATGCGTGAGGACTGACTGCCTACCGATTTCCTAAAGTCAGGGATAAAAGAGTTCGGTCTTTCGTTAACGTGTGTATTTTAGGATCATCCCACTTATGAAAGGAACCAATACATTAGTACTCTAGTTGGCGCAAGTGGTTAGGCAATCATGGACAAGAGAAAAAACTTGTAATATAAGTAAGAAACATCACATAACACACTGAAATAAGCTAGAAAATCAGGATTATCTAAAATAATAATAAAAAGTTGGGCAGAACACATAGCACGCATGAAAAACAATGGATGGGCTTCGAGAATAACAGCATGTATCCTGGACACATCAATAGCAAATTCTGAAAAGCCACATAGGAGATGGGAGCATCTTATATCAAAGTCAACAGGAGAAATGGAGGAAATTGACTCAGAATAAAGAAAGTTGGCATCTTCGGGATCTGCAGTTATGGAGAAACCAAGACAGAACGATGTTGGAACCTGTGAACATTACTTCACAATAAGTTACTTACGTAGGATGATGATCTCACACCATCGACCAATGAAAATCATTCTTCTTTCTCTCCCACGGACTCTCTCTAGCGTTCTCCATTTTTTCGTGTTTTCCTCCCCTCATAATGATCATGATTTAATCAATTTCTCCCTCCGTTCTTTCCAGTTATTCAAAAAGTACTTATTTTAAGGATGAAAACAATGAAAAGAGATGCTTACCATCCATATCCATTCCCTTGGATCCGCTATAGTTCCACCGACGATCTTCGTTTTGTAATTTCGTCCACATCCTGCATGATGAGAAGAAAAAAAAACCTCATGCACAATTCAGAAAATTTTGGTCCGAATAAAGAATATTAAGAAAAAGTCGAATACTTTTTGTTAGTTTCTATACAGAGTATTAATAACTAAAGAACGAGCTGTATTAGCTTACCGTCAGCCAGTGCACCACTTTTAATTGGAGTGGGAGCAGTCGGTGGCCGAGTAACTGGAGGTGGTCGAGGTCTCGGCGTGAATCTGGAGTTCGCAGAGGAGTAAGTGTCAGGACAGCAGACCCCGATATACCTCTCGTTGATCACACACATGTATCTGCTGAAAGTGTTGTAGTTGTTCACGAAGGCACGTAACATGCAGTTCTGTACAAAAGCGCACCGCCCTGGTCGGTTTGAAAGAGATCTGCAACGTTGAAATCTCTCGGAGGGATCTCCAGAAATAAATAACGAAGATCTGCCAGATGGTAGCTCCAGATCTTCTGCACCACGATTGAGATAATCCGTAAGGATTCTTTCAGCAGTTTCCTCGTTTCCTTCCCATTCCACTTCCCAATCCGGTTCCGATTCGAGAGTTGTGGTTTCTTCTGGAGGTTTGTTTCCTTGCTTCTTGGCCTGACCTGGAGGTACAAAACTATCTCCCTGACCTTGGCCTTGCTTCTTAGCTTGTCCTGGAGGCACACGCCCTCCATTGCGTTTCCATCCTAAATAAGAAAATAAAACAAAACAAGAATATAATTCAATTCACAAAAAAACACACAAATAAAGGTTTTTAAATTGGTCCTAGTATTTGTATTTTAACTACGAAGTTAGCGGAAGAAATTCTATGCCTAATACATCGCATTAGCGGTGAAGTTAAGCCTTTTATCTTAGAGGTTTAACGAGATTTCCTATATTAACATTTTCTTTGCTTGGGATATTTGATCAGGACTTTCGAAGGTTATTCTAAATCGTACTATCGTGATATTCACTACATTCCTTTTCACAGAGGAATTCCTTGAATGGCGATCTTCAGAGGTGGCATGAAGAATTCTTGCAGTTTCCTCGACATATGGAAACTGCAAGAATTCTACAAGACGGCAAATTGATCAGTGTGCCAGTCGGTTCTAATCTCATACAGAACACAAGGAACCATTAAAAGGGTTTTTTTAAATTGAAGGTCATTTACTGTAACGCAGAATTTTTCTCTCTAAAACTCGGCTTTCTTTCAATTCCAGAAAAGGACAACCGACCACAAGAACATAAGCAATTAATAGATATAATACAGCCTTAATAATCTTAGTCGTTTTAGCCGAACCACTACAATCATGCATTTGCAGTTTAACCCTAACTCAGAAGCAGTTGTCTAGTTCTTCCTTTATCGTTCTTTGGAACAATTTTTTTTTTATTATTAAGCATGCACTCGATACGTATTCAGATTTAACGTTTCTTCTTTCTTCTTATCCTTCCACCTATTTAAAGCACCAGAGTATTAAAGATCTAAAGTACCCTGTTTCGCATTGCTTTAAGCGTCAAACACTGACATACACATCATGATGATTTAGTCACATTAATGTAAAATGAAGAACGTTGTAGTAACAACGTTCTTTCATTTTGAACAGTCGATTCACTTGCATACTTAAACTCTAATTTTTAGTATTGTCCAACATTGTCTCCAGAAGGTCAAAATGTCATATAATGTGGTGCATAATTGCTTCTTGGTAAGAAACCTAATGCAGAGAGAGTCAGGGAAACTAGATCATCAAGGGAGGAATTGGAAAAATGTGTGTGAAAGTTCAGCTATGGTATGCAAACGAGATAAAGATATGAATGCCTTTGAACATGGTTATGTATGTGGCGAAGGAGTGGAAAAATATACTTTGAGTGCGGATCTTTTAAGTATGTCTGGGGGAGGAGAAAGACAAAATTATAGAACAAGAGCAAATAGACTGCACATCTAATTATCAGAATAGGCTACGCGGTAATTTAGTATGTCTATACACAAATGCCAGGAGCATTAGAAACAAAGGGGTCGAGTTCGTTGCTTTTTTGAATACGATGTAGCCTAACATTGTTGGCATTAGTGAAACCTGGCTATCAGAATCAGATATGGTAAGTGGGATCGAGTGTAATGGGTATACTATTTTTAGGAATGATAGAAGAGATAGGAGAGGAGGGGGGGCGGAGTAGTACTAATGATATCAGATGACTTAAGTCCAGTTAGGATAGAAACACAAGAAAACAATGATGGTAACAATGTCCCTTGTAGCGGTGAATTTGAGTCTATCTGGTGTGAAGTGGAGGTTAACAGAATGAAATATATGGTGGAGTGTTGCTACAGACAGCTCTGTTGCAGATGACGGAGAAATGCATCGACAATTTAGCCTTGTGAGTATCAAGCGAATAATCATTATGGGTGGCTTTAATTTTCCAAACATTGATTGGGTAGAAGAGAAATCTCGTGATAAGAAAAAAGAGGAATTTATTGATTTGTTGCGAGATAACTTTCTCAAGCAGCATGTGAAAGAAGGAACTCGAGGTCAAAGAGTGTTAGATTTACTCATAGCATCAGAAGGGGCCTTAGTCAAGAATATGGCTATTTTACCACCAATTGGTGACAGTGATCATGCTGTGCTTTCTTGGGAAATATCTAATTGTATTGGAGTTAAAGCATGTTACATGCTGAACTACAAAGCAGGAAATAATGATCAGCTTAGGAGAATGCTATCTTTGGTCCCATGGTATCAGTTACCGAATGGGAAAAATGTCTGCAATTCGTGGAAATCTTTGAAAAAGTGCTTAAATGAGGCGGTATCTGAATGTATCCGTAGTGTTCGAAGAATAAATAGGTTGGGAGTGAAATGGATGTGCAACCTTATTAAGCAAGAGATCGACAAGAAGAAGATGATGTGGAAAGAATATCGTGAAAGGTGTTATAAAATATATAAAGTTCAGGCCAGAAAAGTAACCAGTATTGTGAGGAAAGCAAAAAGGGAGTATGCAAAGAAATTGACCATTCAAGCTAAAGGCAATCCAAAAGAATTTTATCCTTAAGCCGCAAGAAAATGAAAGAATGAATATGGAAGAATAACTTTATTGAATGCAGATGGTACCCGAGTGTCGGAAGCTAAGGAGATTGTTCAGTTAACGAGTGCTCACTTTGCTAAGATATATCAACCAGGTGTATGTGGTATGGTGCATGGAGCTACTGCTACGTTGGATGAAGAGACAGAGGTCCATGAAAATGAGGTTGAAGAGCTGCTGCATAACCGGGATAAGAATTTGTCAATAGGGACAGATGGAATATCAGCCCGTTTGCTAAGGGAATGTTTAGCTGAATTGGCTAGGCCTTTCACACATTGGTGTAACTTGAGTCTCGGCTCAGGAATGACACCACAAGAATGGAAGGAATGGATGATAGTTCCACTGTACAAGGGTGGTGCAAAAACTGATGTGTCTATCTACCGACCTATCAGTATCTCTGATGTGGTAATGAAGATTTTAGAGAACTTGGTAAGAACGCGCATACAGAAATGGGTAGACAAACATGTTATACTCTGGAAGTTTACTAAAGGGAGGTCATGTTCTAGCAATTTGCTCATATTTTATGATAATGTTACGGCCAAGTGGATAAAGGGAATGAATAGACTATGATAATATCGGATTTTTCTAAAGAATTTGTTAAGCTATCATACGATATCTTATGCATCTACATAAGCATCAACCGTAACATTTGTAAGGGACGCTTCTTTTCTATCAGAAAACTAAATCTCGTTATGTCATATCAAACTTCTGACGTTGAAGAATGTAATGTCTAAAAAGTATACGAGTGAAGAGGAGTTTAGCATCTTCCATAAAAATAATATAGAACAAAATCATCATCATCAAATTTCTGACATGTATCCTTAATAGGTGAACAGGATAGTATGATAGTATTACATGATAAAATAACACTATTACTAACTTTCGATCAACAATTTGCCTCCAAATTACTCTGTTATCTGTCACGACTCCAACATTATCAAATCTTATATTTCTGTCTTCTAAGGCACTTTTTACTGTATCAATCCATCCATATCTTGGTCTTTCTTTGGGTCTTTTTTCTACCATCCTGGCAAAGAACACTTCTTTAGTTAATCTTTCCTCTACCATTCTGTTTAAGTGGTCACACCCACATGAGATTAGCTCTGCTAAGACATTTCTGGATGCTAACAATGTCACGTTCTTTCCTAATATCCTCGTTTTTAATATGATATTGCCATTGATGCCATCTGTTCACGCCTCTGATCTTTCTCAGGACTCTCATATCTGCAGTCTCTAGTCTTTGGTCAAGTGATTTACTTCTGATCCAGCTCTCAGATCCATAAGTTAAAACTGGTTTGAACACAGTCTTTATACAGCTAATTTAGTGTTCCGACTAATTTCTCTCTTATTCCATATGAATTTATTCAATTGACTTCCCACCATACCAGCTTTTTTGATTCTGTTGTCTATTTCTATATTTAATTTACCATCTTCAGTAAAAATCGTGCCTAAGTAGCTGAAATGTTTTACTTGTTCCACAGGTTCCCCATTCAAAACACAGTTGACGTTTTCAATGATTCTGCCTATTTTCATTGTCTTTGTCTTTTTATTGCTGACCTTCATACCATATCTATTACAACAGTTATTCAATTTAGTCAAAGAATCTTGCAAACTTGTAGCGGATTTATTTAGAAGTATAACATCGTCCGCATAAAGCAAAGAGCTGACATTAACATCTCCAATTCTGATATCATGTTTAATACCACTTTCCTTCATAATGTGATCCACATAGATAATGAATAACAGAGGATAATGTACATCCTTGTCTCACACCAGATTTAACATTAAACCATCTTCCTGTACATCCTTCAATTCTAACTGCCGACTTACAACCCAAATACAGACTAAGTATTGCTTGATATAATGCCCCATTGACACCATATAACTGCAGCGTATTGAATAGCTTCTCTCTTGGCACCTTGTCATATGCCTTTTCCAAATCGACAAAACTTAAATACAGATCTTTGTTATATTCCCATGCTTTCTCGACTATTTGTTGTAACGTGAAAATATAAGCCTGACAACCTCTATTTGACTTGAATCCAGCTTGCTCTTCCCCAAGCTTCCCTTCCACAATACTTAGCCGTTTCTACTACTTGCACTCAGTAGTAGAAATTCCTCTGTAATTCTCACATTCAGTTTTATTTCCCTTTTTATGGATTGGGAACTACAAGAGCGCTGTTCCAGTCATTCGGAATTCGAATTTCTGACCGAGATTTCTCAATCATGCAATGATGCCATTGTAAAACTTTGATACCTCCATATTTGTGGATTTCTGGCTTTTCAGGTTTTGATGGCTTTATCTACTTCAAATATGGATATCTATTACTAATTGCATACAACAGAATCGGCGGAGGTAAACTTTTGAATGATGTAGGTTATTTGTAATAACAGAAATCACACTTAAAAGGCGAGAGTCAAAACTAAAATGAAAAAAAAAAAAGTAAATAAACAGCTGAGTTCCTTGTTATCCTGACCTGGTGGTAAATGACCTTCAAGACCGGGTGGACCATATCCACCCAATTTCTTCGCGTGCCCTGGAGGCAGATTTCTTTTCATTTTCCATTTCCATCCAGAACAACAGGGAGACTCAGGTGAACTGAGGGGGTTTCGTACTGCAATTAGGAATTTAGAGAGAATTATAATGAAGCAAATGAATGGGATATTTGTCATAAAACAAACAAAGGGATAATGCAGTATTTAAAATGAACAAGCTAATTATATTTATTTTCTCAACAAGTATACAAACCATATATATCTGATATTTTTTGAAAGATTTTTGAATTATCAAAAAATATCAGATATATAATAGCAAGTGGGAGTTATATCTTTCTTGAAAGAAATAAGACAGGTCTGTTTTTAGTAGTACTGAAGTGGCCAAGATTATGCTCATTCCCCTGAAGTGAGGTGCTGATTATGGGCAATCCATAGGCTTGAATGTTCTATGGTTTGTCGAATGAAGATCATTGCTTGCGATATTAACCCCCAGTCAGTTAGAGCGAGAGAACAATTATCTTGTTGGCCGAGTTTTCTATCCATTAAGATTAATGTAAACTGTTCTACTAATTATTTATTCTTGATATAATTTTATAAAAATGAATAACTAAATGAAAAATATTATTTCAAGAAAAGTAGTCTAATTTTAGCAATCACTGATAACTGGGAAGACATGTTGAAACTATTGGGGCTAAATAGCAGAGCATTGGCATACCCAGGGGGGGTCAAGGGGGACTGGGCTCCCCACCCAAAAAAGAAGGGAAAAAACACTAGAAAATTTTCCATTCCTGATTCGTCTTCTTTTTCTTCTGCAGCTTGTCACTAAGTGTGGTCGCTGTTAATGATGAGTCTCCTCCACATCCTCCTGTTTTGGGCTGTCACCACATCCAAGTTCTTCATCCTCAAGTGCTCTTCCACCAGCTCCCGCCATCTCTTCTTCGGCAGCTCTCCCTATGTGTCTGTTCAAGTCTCCTCAGACAATCACCATCTCGTTTTCTTCCAGTACCCTCATTTCTTGATCTAACACGTTCCAGACCTCATCTTTCTCCTCTGCTGTACAGCCAACTTGCGGAGCGTATACACATAAGACGACCACTTGCTCTTCTCCAAGACCCAATTTCATTCGCATGATCCTGTCGTTACCCACTTCCAGTACTATTCTTAATTAAAATTATTATTATTTTTATTTATGTTGTGTCGTGTCTTCTATTTCTATACTACTTATGAATTAGCTGTCACATAAGGTGGGAATACAATCTGGCTCTCGGGAATCATGGCCGTTGTGAACGCAAGGCGAACGAAGAAGTGCTCGGGCGGACCGAGCCCTACTTCGTTTGTCCGAGCCGGGCTAGAGTCTCGAGATCGAGGGTATCATGTATTGGCGATCATTGCAGAGGCTCAGTCATAGGTCGTATGCAATGAGTAGTGTCTATTCTGAAATCGTCTACTCAACTCGACCCCCCCCACACACACCCAAGATTAAATCTTAAGTGCGCCACTTTAGCTGAGCACGCATTTTGACAAATTGCCTTTACTCTTTTTTTTTAAAATATTCTCTCATAACAACACCAGTTTATATTATTATTATTATTATTATTATTATTATTATTATTATTATTATTATTATTATTATTATTATTATTATTATTATTATTACACGGGTATCTTTATGGAGTCAACAGACTAGTCGCGGAAGACCTACACTAATCATTCCTCATTCACCGCAATCTCCAAGCAAAAAATCTACTTCTTATGATCTTACTTAATTTAAATTGATGACCCACACTTGCCATGTACTAAAAATTTCCTCTGTATCAACAATCCTTCCTAAGAAACTTATATACTCTATAACTTCTCCTTCTTATCAGCCTATCAACCAGCCTCTGTGTAATCCACAAATCTTATCACACAGATCTACACTATCTTGTCACTCGCCTCTGGATTCTTTCACCTCGTCCACATCTCCAAGAAACCCAAGCGACCAGATCTGTACACAACGATCCAGATGAAGCCTTATCATCTAAAGAGGATTAATAACATTCTTATCTCTGCATATCAAGGTGTTCTTTGATAAGCAGGTAATCTCATGAGCCGTTTTAAGCAGCTTTTGCCATATGTTTTCTAATTTTCACCTTTCTATCTACCAACACCTCCAAATCCCTGGCTTCATCATTTTCCTGGAGTATAGTTCCATCAAAAGATTAAACAGCTGGCAATCTTTCCCCTTCAAAATTCATAACCTTACACTTTACCACATTAAACTGATTCTTCTTTGTCCACATTGCCAGTTTCTTTAAATCATTCTGTAAAATTTCAACATCTTCATTGACTATTGCGATACTGCATTTCACATCATCTGCAAACAACTGAACATTTCCCCTAAGATCCTTTCCTATACAATTAATGAACAAATTAAATAGCTGTGACCATGCACAGAGCCCTGAGGCACACCCCTAGTCACGGGCATTCTACATGACATTGCACCTGAATAAATTCGTACCGTCTGGTATTTCTCCATCCACCACCCTCTTATACATGTCACCAACTTCATATCTAATCCCATCTCCTGCAATCATTCTTCAGAATTTCATGAGGCATCCTGTCAAAAGATTCGCAAAATCCAGTTGTATCCCATTTATTCAACTCAGATGTCACCGTGTTATAAAAAGAGAGTAACAGATTTAGTTAATCCCTTAAATGGATGTAAATATTAATATCAATACGAAGATAACTGAATATGAATATCAATATTTGTATTTACCTTGTCGTTTAACTCTAACTAGTTCATCTGCGGAGATTGCAGCTAAAAGAAAAGCACACAAAATGATCCAAAGCCTTGGAATCATCCCCGTAGTCTAATTAAAAAAAAAAAAAAAAAAAAAGAAGAAAATTATATCTTTATGTCATGGTAAACATAATAAAATATATTAAATTATAAATGATAATTTTATAATTAAATTATAATTTATAATTTGCTTTGAATATTTTATATGTATACTTAACAGGAAACTTATACCAAAATCTGCCAAAACTATAACTATCCCTCGGTGTAATAATTTATTCAAATTCGTAAACTATTTTAAAATGTTTACTAATTTATATAAATTATCGTAATTTTATAAAGAAAATAATTTATGGCAGTTTACTATTTCTTATTACATTTTTACAATATTTAAGTTTTTATTTACGCTTTTCAGTTTTAAATTCAGAGTGAATCATATTATAATCCACTTATGAGATTGAGTGACGTCAAATCCCCTTGGGGATGGGCGAAGGGAAAAAGAGGACATGAACAGGAATTTTAATTCATTTCTCATGTTTATTTTATTACACAATGAACTTAAAAAAACAGAATTTTTATCCAAAGATGATAAGCATGTAACACATAGATGCACTACAGAAAACTGTCTTGCGGTTTTGATGAGCAGCGAAGAATATTTTTAGGACTGAGATGGATCTCATTAAAACCTTTGAAACAGGGTGATGGTCGTCAAATATTATTGCTTTGTTCCAACAGGATAAAAGTGGGAAATACAGGGTGGTCATTAAATAACTTTCCCTCTTTGGAGGCATCTGTAGCTAAAACCAATAAACGGAATGAGACCAAATTTTATATTTAGACTTTTGAAGGCATGGGAGATGATTTCCGCTGGGAGGGGGTAAATAGTACCTAAACTCGCCGATAGGGGAAATTTTGGCGCTGGCGCAGTCGAAAACAAGCGGATAATTACATTAAAGGCAGATAAAACGGAATAATAACATTTCGACGGTGAAAGCGACAGCCGCGTCACCCATTCCAGCGGGATATGTGGCGCGTTTACAATGATAATAATAATAATAATAATAATTAAACTAAAACAACAACTTGCGAGAGACGCAGAAATAAATATGGTGATTGAACTCGCAGGAAATAATATTTTATCCATCAGAATCAGGGTCCCCTGGACCACATACACGATTTTCGATGTGCTAACCTTTCTTGTGTACAACAAACTGCATCCGGTGTGCGACGTGCTCTACAGCTGAGCGTAAGGAGTCGGATTGGATGTTCATAACAGCCCGTTTGATGTTTTTTTTTCAAGACGTTCGGGAATCGAGGCGGACCATGCCGTCAGAAACTGATAATCTTTCCGACGGCATGCCGACTGATAATCCTCTCATTACTGAAATGCTGCCATAAAAGGCGATGTACACTGAACGTTCATGTGTGGTTGTTCTCCATCCTGCATAAAAATTATGGAGTCCGAACATTGTTTTTGCTGGAATGCAGGAATGACAAAATTTTCCAGCATTCGTCGATAAATCTCTCTCCTGTAATAATGGAGCAGGTTACAGGACCTGTAGGGGTAATACGCACAGTAAAATTTGCATTTTTTTTTTTACCTGAGTCTACTGGTCTCAGTCGGAGACTTTTGGTACTAAATATTTTTTTCGCGGAATTCATCTCCCCATGCCTTCGAAAGTATCAACATAAAATGTGGTCTCATTCCGTGTATTAGTTTTAGCTACACATACCTCCAAATAGGGAAAGTTAATTTATGGCCACCCTGTACTTCTCTTTTCCTAATTGAAGTAACTCTAATTATGCTCGGCATACCAACGAATACTTTGATTTAAATTGTACTTCAGAAGAACATTTTCTTTTGTCGTTTCTTCCATATTTTATTCTAGTACACTCAAAAAAGAAAGTTTGCATGTGAAGTAACTTCACCATTTCCTTTTTTGGACACTGAGAGCAGTTGGCCTCATCTCAGTTGCCTCGGGTAGTAGTCATGACGTAAAGCACGTGTCATAGAAATTCCCTAAGTATTTTTTTTTTCCTTATGCTGGAGTAAACATGTCTGAAAGCAAGAAGATAAATGCGTGAAGAACATGTACATTTTAATATTAATCTCATTCAAGATGGAAGCACTATTTTAGAACCTCTCTAACGTAAGATCGCCAGCAAGAATGCAGAGTGTTCTCCACTGTCTGGATGTTGTAATTCATAGGGAACTTAGAGAATATTTTATGAGTACTAAATGAGATTGGTAGAGTATAAGCAGTTTTGGTAGTTTCCGGTGAATACAGGTTGACCAGTTTCTTGCGTTATTATAAGTTTAGCGGAGAGTTAGGAATATTGGTGGCCATTTTAGTTTAGCTGCATTTAAATGACCACCATTATTCCTAACCTGAAAGAACTCGCACCTAAATGATCAGACCTACCACTCATGTCTGAGAATCTGGATATTATCAGAAATCGGTGGGAGTAGAGGCAAACTGAGGCATTTTTTTTGCCAGAAGAAAATGAAAAGCTGTGTCAAGTAATTAATGTTACAAGATTCTGAAGCTCGGAAAGCCTGATCACTGCCAGGTTTGCCGAATGAGCAGGAGAAAAAGATGCTATCATTCAGAGAAAGAGACAGAACAATCCGACACTAACATTGGTAGAGTCGTCAAATATGACATGCAATGAACAGAGAAGCCTCTAAACAGACTTCTATGGCAGCCAAATAAAATGCCTGGAAATATCAAGATCGTTTGTCAAACTTCGAATAATTCTTTCTATGTCACGTGTTCAGAGATGGTTGATGTAGGCCGGAAGATCTGTTGTAGGTCTAGAGTGGTGGAATCCTAATAAGGGTTGTTGATCAGCTAAAGGAGCCCTCAGCTGGTAAAGTTGGGGCGCCTTTAGCTTGGGGATATTCTCCATTATTTTAGAGAGGTCTGAGGACAATGAATAAATGGAGACATGATCGGGAGAATGGCAAGGGCAGGCTGAGGATGAAGAAAATCTAGAAAGTCATCCTTCCACTTGGTGGCGTAGTAATGCTAAGAACATACAAGGTTGAAGATGATTAAGAAAACGTTTTTTGTAGGGGATAAACTTGCATAAAATATAATCGGAGCTAATGAAAGAAGAGGTGAACTCTGCGATATAACCATAAGAAGAAATACTCAGGAGTGTTAGAAGAGTAAATACAGTTATCTAGTATTCGGATTAGTAATAAGTACAACTCGTATTAGAAAACAACTACTTACAGTAAATACGTCTGCATTTTTTTCAGCTGGGTCAATGGAATTAGAATAAGGAAGAAAAACTGGAGTTGTGGACGCTTAAAACTGGAATGAAGATGACCTCGCTTTTTTGATAGTTGCAATGTAGGAAATCAAGATGCAAGATAAAAGTTCGATAGAGCAAGTTGACGTTCTATCATAAGCGAATGCTGTAAAATAGATATGGAAACCTTAAACGAGAAATGTCAAAACGAAAGAATTGTTCATTTGGCATCGACTAGAATGGCATAGCAAACTGAAAAAGGAATGAGGATTGTTGTTGGAGTATGAACCATGCGGGATGTCATTTGGACAATCAAGATAACTAAGTGTTCGTCTTCAAACATGGGATAACAGAGCAATTGGCCGAGGGATTATGTACCAGCTAATCAGGGAGCCTAGCGATGCATTATGATCATTACTCTAGTGACAAGAAAGGCATCAGCCCCTACAAACCTCCAGCAGGTAGTAGTATATCACTGATGGATGAGATTATTTGTGAGAATTCCTTTTTTTCGAACTAAATAGTTGTGTGAGAAAGGCTACCATTATCAGAAGGTGGGATTGACAATTGACTAAAATGACTTGCATCTCATTTGTCTGTTGGAGACTCGTGTACATTGACCATTAATGGAATAGTAATTAATTCAACAACAAAAAATAAAATAAAAACTTGTAGAAGCCCATCTACCTGTAAAGAAAATGCTTGCAAGTTTTAATGTTTACAAAGAGGTACACTTCCTGATAATTTTACCTTAAAATTAAATGCAATGCATCCATTTTTTTTTGCAGAAGGCATCTCACTATGAATATGTGAAAATGTTGGAAGAGAATGGTTAAGTAATCGTCGATACTGAACCCTAACAAACACACATGACGTCAGTTGAACCACTGTAAAAACTGTGGGTGACGGACATAAAATCCATTCTAAAAGATTTTTAACTTTCTGAAGAAAAAGGAAGAATATCCCCAAGTTTTCCAATTCTATAATCTTTCTTATCCCCTTAGGATACGTGTCGATAAGTGTTACACAGAAATAGGAAATATTAAAGACCCATCCTTATTTCATAGGCGAATAAATATAAGAAGTTTGAACATTTCGAAAAATTGACCAGAGAGCTTATGAGAACACTTTAGCATCGGAGTTGCCTTAACTTGCACTGCTTAAAAGACACGAATTCTGTTCACGAGATCGTATATTTCTTTCGTTAGTACTTTTTATTAATTTTTCGCTGGTATTTGTTTAATATCCAACAGATATTAAAGACAGAAAAGCATTTCCTAGCACGTGAAGATAATTATTTGAATATTTTTTTATATTTCCTCTCAGCTAAAGAAGAAGAAATCTACTGAAGATTCAAACTGACCATGGTCATGTTTATTATTGACTGAATCAGTTCGAAGTATTTAATATGTTAATATTAAAATTAAACTAAACAAGCAAATCAAATTCAATACAATTAATATGAAATCCAAAAAACCATCGAATTATACACAACATATATGAATGCAAACATATACAAACCGTATATAAATTCATTTTAACATATCGAAATGGTACCGTGAGAAAGAAAATCCATCAAATGTTACAAAGCTACGATCGTTCTTTAATTACAGTCATCGATTTATCAACATTCACTTTCGTTCTTCCAATGCCTACCTGTGATCAACGTAATCCTAAGTGGAAAGAAGGACCATCACCGAAATTCACTATAAAAAGCGAAGTGGCATCCGCTAACGAACAATTACAAATAATCTCCAATTACAAATTATAATCTCTCCAAACGAAACTTTTCCTCTTGCGTTTTTCCCTTCACTAGTGGAACTTTCCAGCTTGCGTAGCATTCTCAGAACTTGTGACGGTGCCTCAATCAGGCCTCAGGCAAAACCCTTCAATAATATAAAAACCTGTTCTGGTTATAACCCGATGGGTTAGATAAAGGGCAGGAAACGTACGTAGTTTGTCACGATGAGGTCACATTTGCGTTGTCTGTGATTCGTCCTGCAACATTCTCAGACGGTCTCAAAGGTCAAGGAAATGAATAGAGGCTGAAATGAGTTTCAAAAAGAGTTTTAGGATAAAAATTATTTCCGTTAATTATAGTAATGCACGCGCATACTGAAAATGTGGTAAACCATAGTAACCAAAGTTAGGAAAAGGTAAAGCGATTTTCATTGGTTTGAATTAAAATGCGCGGATGATAAAAAGAATACTCGACAAGAACAGCATGTTAACTTTACCTTATAGAATGCGAGAGAATATTACGTGCACGCTAATAAATTTCTGTGAGCGGCAGTATGGTAGACTATATTACTGCTTGTACGTGACAGCATGTTCGGATACCTTCAGGTTTTTTTTTTTTTTTGTTACTATGTATTATCAGATGCTGTAGCTGGTTGGATAAGCAACTGAGCTGTAACTCATCGGCTTGTTTAGTCTTTTACTTGAATGTTATTTTTGAGGATAAATTTGCTCTTTCTTTCAAGGATTTCTGGAGAGAAACTCTGCCATCTATATCCTGGTTTCCGTTTCAGTCGTTTCCGACCGTAGGTCACTTTGTAGGCTTTGCCCACAAAGTATTCCTGGTGAGATTTTTACAGGATAGTTCACCATTGCTTTCCCCATCCCCCAATTTTATTCGGGCTCGAGACCGGCATATGGCTGGGACGTATTCATGACTGTAACCCATTTGTGTTCTTGTAGTATAAGTTCGCCCACCGATTAGATATCCCTCGACACTTCTGCGCATGTCAGAAAAAAGGAGAATCCATTCCGATAATAGGGTAATCAGTCCGTATAGTGGGACGAGTTGTTTATTATTACCGGTCGGAAAATTAACTTCTCTTTTATGATTATTGTAGTTAACTATGTTGCTTGTATAACAGTTGGAAAATTTTACCTATAAAGCCCGTGATTTCGCGTGTTGGCGACCAATTCGGACGTCCTTCATTTCTTTCTCCCCTTCAGCATGAATCGACTATTCTTGGCAAAACGCCAACCAGAGACCTAACAACGGTGGGCGAACTATATTCTTGTATAGTGAGGTCTTCATTATGCCAACAAATTAATCTTCAGCTATTTTTAACTTATTCATTGCAAAGATCTCATTTCTTTTCAATTGATATATAGAATTGTGTGTCGTCTCGATTGCTTTTAGAAGTCCAATATATTATGTACCAGGTTATTTTCATCCTGAAATTGGGGTTTTTCATGCCGCATTCAGCCAAACCCGCCCTAGCACACACACACAATTTATAGACAAAATACTATTATTGGCGGGAGAGGGTGCAGTGTGTGTGTGTGTGTGTGTGTGTGTGTGTGTGTGTGTGTGTGTGTGTGTGTGTGTGTGTGTGTGTGTGTGTGTGCGTGCGTGCGTGTGTGTGTGTGAGAGAGAGAGAGAGAGAGAGAGAGAAAGAGATAATAATAATAATAATAATAATAATAATAATAATAATAATAATAATAATAAAACACGTACATGTTAAACCGTCCCATAAATACGTTTAGGTTTAAAGGGGAAAAAAGCTTCCTTTTGATGGTTTGTTCTTTATGTAATAACCAGTCTCGTTAATGAAAGAAATAAATTTTGTGCTGCGACATAGCAAGTTACAATGATGGTGTGGTGCGATGATATATAAAGTAATATATCTAATTGCGAATACAACATCTATTCGCGATGCATTGCAGCATCCGTTTCGTGGTACCCGGTAACAGTCACCTTTAGTCGTACTATACCTTCAGAGAACAGACATTGAAACGTTCCCTCGTAGCCACGGATCACCGATTGCCAATACCAACAAGAAATACCGCGTTTCTCTATGGCCCGTTGATTTCTTTGTGCGTGTTACACCTGAAACGGACTTTCCTTGTTACCATGGAGATTTTAATAACCAAGGCGACAAACCTCAACACCTACAAAGTCATTTGGTTGCGACCTCTTCTTTCAAGTTGGCTTTTTTTTTTTTTCCTGGAATTACTTGTATTATTTCATCATGTCAATTACGTAGGCATCAGCGAGGTAAACTTCACGTGCGTGCTTCAGCATAAATATGAAAAAAATAAATAAATAAACTTTTATTTCATGTAGATGGCAGTGCGGTTGTTTTTTAAAATAAGTATCATTATTTTTTTCCGGCAAGACCGTTGATGCAAAAATTAATTTATGTACAATACAACACGGTATATTAGTTTCATTAATGGCATTCGCGTTTGATAATTTCTACTGAATTAGCGAGTACCAACTCATCGGAAATTATCTCGGTTACTGTATAATAACTATACGTGCAAATCTGTAAACGGTACAAGTATGCATCAAGGAAAGGCTTCAGCTCTGTTTGTTTCTCGCAATTGTATTTAGTTCCGAAATTGTGCCATAGTCGCGAGATGATTTAATTTTTATTACGTTTGAAACTTATTATAAAGGAGATAAATGCAGAAACGTGTCTTTTAATCTCCGATGCAGGTAGTTGTATTAATCAAGTTTAACTTGTTCGTTAAGATTCAAGGTTCAGGGCTCATGAACGAAGAAAAACAACTACGACGACAGTCCCATAAACACAGTATGAGAATCAATATATTCGTATTGGATCAACATCAACAAATACGTTAGCAAATAGCGTGAGTTGGATATTGGGGTCAAGCGGAGAAGGTCACTGATGTACAGAAGTAAGGCAGTAGAACTTTAGTTGCATTAGAGAATAAAGATCCGCCCAGCATCGCATGTAATATGCTACCAGAGAGAAAGTGGCAATTTAATATTTGCAGAAGTCAGAAAAGAGACCATAAAATGGGAGTCACTTACTTCATATGTCTCTACCAAACTGCATCAAATGTTTCAGATCGAATCATGAACCAGTTTAATTCTTCCGAATGTTTCCATGGCATTTGTTTAAAGATGGCTGACTGGCGATCGTTGATTAGACGAGAGCTTTCTAGGTGCTGTGTATTAATGGGTTTCTAAATTTATTCCCAAAAGGTTGAAGCGAGAGCGTTGGGATGCAGAGTTTTGATAACAATTTTTCGCCCGTCTTGGAAACAGATGAGATATAAATCAGTTTCCAAACTCTAGGATAAATAGCAGTGGAAGCGGAAAGTATAACATGAAGTACAGACCTTCAGAACAATGGAATAAACGCAATCGGGATCAAACGAATTTCTGATATCAAGAATGGACAAAATTCTCCCAACATTTATCACAAAAATTCCAAGGGTGCATTGAATTATCTGAATTTGAATGGGAGGGTGTTTTCCAAATAAATGAAAACAGAGAAAACAGTAAGAATCTAAAAGATAATTTGTCTTCTTTATTTTATTTTTCTTTATAAGAAGAGGTGAAAGGAGGGGTAGACAGAAGTTTGGCTGCAAACAAAAGAATTCAAACTTATAGGTTATGACTATTAGTACCGTGGGCACACGAAACTTGGATAATCAGGAAACCCTGCTTCGGAAACCAAACATCGAACATTTATCCCCTTCGCCTCTGTTGCCTCTCTATGCTATGCAGGTAAGTATAACATGAGTGCCATTTGGACAGATCAAGTTTACCGCTTATGTCCCTTTCAAAGGAAGTTTTGAATGACTTGATGAATTTTAGTATAGGCAGAAGAGCAAGCCTGACATTTCGATGAAAGCTAATTGTGATCTGCTTCATTCTTTCTATTGAATCCCTAAAGCTTGGAAAGAACAGAAATTTAAACTGGAATGGGGAAAAATGTGATCATCCCTATTCAGAGTAGTTTTAGTGATATCCTCGGTGCAAATATTTGGATTAAAGGCTGGAACCAGTGAACGAAGAAGTGACGCATAGAAATCACGAAAATTTTGATTCGCTATTTTATAATTCAAGAAATGGACGTGTGCGTGTGCGTGCGTGCGTGCGTGCGTGCGTGCGTGTGTGTGTGTGTGTGTGTGTGTGTGTGTGTGTGTGTGTGTGTGTGTGTGTGTGTGTGTGTGTGTGTGTGTGTGTGTGTGTGTGTGTGTGTGTGTGTGTGTGTGTTGCATCTTGAGAGGAGAAATTAACAATTGCCTAGAAGACGAACAATATTTACCATTTAAAAGGATCACTGATGAGGAACGAAATCAAGTCTTTGGAGTGTTGAATGAGTTATCCTGTGGCAGGAATGTGATTGGTTTGCAGAAATCGTGAGCAGGGCCGGCTCGTGGCTTGAAATCGTGGGGGTGCTGCAACTTGCGAAATATACATACGCACTGTAAGCACAGTGTATACGTGTTTGGATAAAATATTAAAATTATGGGTAAAAATTAAAAAAAAATTAAACATGAAAAAATATTGTTTATTATCGATAAAATTATACAGTTTGGTATAATTCAAAATTACTTAAAAATAAAATCCATTCCTTTAATTGTGATTAAAGGAATGGATTTACAATTTTTGGACATTACAATTAAATCCTATAATTGTAATGTCCAAATATTTAAAGAGACGGAGTAAACACGATAAGCACTACGAACACTACTACTGACGCAAACTGCATATAAACAACAGTGGAACTGCGCGATTGACAGTCTCGCATCTCACTATGACGTGCATATGCTTGAGCGCGTAGCAATATGACACTGTGGTAAACGCAGTGCTGCTAGCGTCCTTCGCCCTCCTAAGTGCTACAAGACGGATTTTTATTATTTTTATACAAAATAAGAGAATTGTATAGGATTGTTGATGATGAAATTAAATATTACAAGCAAATATAAATAAATTAATAAATATATTTATGTATCGAGAAAAATTGGGAGTGCTGCAGTTCTGTAGTGACTATGCACGAGCAGCCCCCTGATCGTGACAGAAAGCCTGGTCATCCCAAATTGTTTGATCACTGCATTTGGAAAAGTGCAGCCCAAATGGAATTTTGCATAAACACTCAAAAGGAGATGACTTCGTGGTAGAAAAGCCGCTATGAAGAAAATTAAGATTTAAAAAAAAGGATATTAAAAGGTTTAGAGTGACGATACGAGAAAGTGATAGAGACAGTATGTAAGGTAACCCCCCCCCCCAAAAAAAGACATGACAAATCATTGTGCCTATTGTGCCATGAAACAATAATAAGCAGAATGTGGAATGTAAAAAGACATTTCGTAACCAATCATCAGTGGCTTTCGGAAAAAAAGCGAGGAAGAAGGGAGAAATACATTTCTCAGCAGTTACACCACAAAGAATGTCAATCAAATAACTTCTGTAAATTCTTGAGATGCCATGTGATTTTGACATCGGCAAGTTTCAGCAATGTTCACTCCATAGCTCAGCATGGAAAGGCTCTCAATGAAGGAGAATTTATGAAAGAAACTTTTCTGGAATGCGCACCTTTTTTATTTCAAGATATACAAAATAAAGATGCTCTTATTAAGCGTATTTCTGATTTACCAGTCAGCATTAATACCATTAAAGATAGAGTGATGACAATGATCTTCGGTGTACAACATAAATTAAAAGGAGATTTAAATGATTGGAAATATTTTTTTGATTTGTATTAACGAAACTACTGATGTCACCTCATTGGCCCGCTTGGCCGTCATTGCTAGATTTTCCGATGGTCAGACAATGTAAAGTTACAAATCGTGCCAAGAAATACATCAGGAAATGAATATGGTGGGAAAAGAGGTCGGATTTGTGAAGCTGTTTATGGAATCTATTGGACATCCAGTTGTGCCGCTTCGCTGCATTATCCAGCAGCAGATTCACAGAACTAGATGACGTAATGGCAGTTGTAACATAAATACAGAATTTAATAGCTGCTCGACCCCTTCACAAGGGAGAATTTTTTGCACTATTGCAGGAAGTTGAATCCACTTACAGCGGATTGCTGATGCATAAAAATGTGAAATGGTTGAGTCGAGGAAAAGTCTTCGAAAGATTTGTGGAGTGCTATGAAGAAATTCAGAAATATGTTGAGAATAAAAATGTGGAGCACTTTCCTCAGCTCAGTGATTGTACACGGGTCAGTACACTGATGTTTTTACAGACCTCTCAGTTCATATCAATGAACTGAATGTAACGTTACAAGGTTTTGGCAAAATTATTGACACTATGTTTCGATGCATAAAAGCCTTTGAAACTAAACTTCAAATTTTCAAACGAGATGTGGGACTAAGATACATAAGTATTTTCCTCAATGAAAAAACCATTTCCAGAAAGTCAGCTCGTATTTGCAAAATGGAGCGAAGACTTTGCATATAAAGTACCAGCACATTTTAAACGATCAGTTTGGTGGAAGCTTTAATCAATCTAGAAGTTTACGACAGACAATTAAAAAAATTACGTATCCGGATGTAGTAGTACACACTACTGTGGAATTAAATAATTTCCAATGGCTACAAATTGAAGGATTAGAGCTGCAGTTAGCACTGGACTCAAGGGTTTGTCGACCTATTTATGAAGAGACTCAATATCGAAATATTGAGTCTCTTCATGATGTCGAAATCATTTTGCTCAATGCTAACTCAGTTGATGCGCACAAAACATTGATTTGATATACGCAGTTAGCCCAGTGCATTCACGTCAATGAATAATGTGAATGCACTGTGATAAGCAGGTTACTATTAAAAAGTCACCGATAATAAGATAAAAATGGATGATATAAATCAGAATAAAATCTGTCTAACGTATACTAAAGGGGAGACGTGGGATATCTGGATTAAAACTCAGATATCCCAAGAATTAAAAATGAATTAAAGTTTAAGCATTAGCAATACGCTTAGCATTTTATAAAAGCAGTTAGTTAAACGTTTATTTTTTTCTATATATCACGGGATTCATTATAATTTTTATGCGCTGTCATGTGTTTGGATTAGTGCTGTTTGCATCAACACGATTCGCTATGCTGTCGTTGACAAGAGACGAGATTACTTCTGTATTATTGGAAGTAATTAAATGAGCTTATCTCAGTGCATAAGTCTTACAAGACGAACAAATATTATCAATTTTGCTTGTTTCATAATAAAATTTTAAAAAGTAACTTTCCCGTACTATGAAAAAGGACTGCATCGCTGTTTCAAGCCCACAGCGCTGAAAGCAGCAATGGTGGCACATAATGGTGGACTGAAGCGGAAGTAGTTCCATTGTATTTCCGAGCATGCGCAGAAGAGAAGCCGTTATGGAACGTTGCTAAGAGTGAGGAAGGAACACAGCAAGAGAAAAACTGAGGCGTTTCTGTGTCTTCAATATATTAAAGAGTGAACAGAAATTAGTTTTGATTTTTTTTACGGTCCTACTGCGCCAGAACATAGGTCACAGCAGTGACCTATGTTCTGGAATCACAAACATCCATGCCCCACGGCGAGATTCGAACCCGCAGCTTCTTGGCTGGAAAGCAGATACGCTAACCACGCGACCAACCAGGCCGGCAAGAAATCAGAAGACGAGTTCAAAATGGAATGTAAAAATCAGCAATCAGTTAAATTCAAATGCATCTATAAAATCAGGAACAAAAATATGAAATTTCCTATAAACAAGAGGAGTTAGACAGGAAGATGCCATTTCACCTAATTTATTCACAACAGTTCTAGAAGAAATTTTTGAAAATCAGGAAGGGAAAAAAGAGGAATTATAGTTAATGGGAAAGAACTCAACCACCTTTGATTTGCTGATGACATCTTTTTTTTTTTTAAGGAAACTCAGCTGAAGAACTTCAACAAACAATCAATGAATTGAAAGCAGAAAGTAAAAAAGAAAGGACTGAATATAAACAAGGAAAAAGCAAAAATAATTGATAATAAATACATTTCCAAAAAGCCAATACAATGGAAGACACCGGGAAATTGAAATCGTCACTTCCTGTGTTTATTTAGAACAGAGGAAGAAGTTCTACGTCGAATTCAACTTGGTTGCGTTGCCGTTGGAAAAATGAAACATTGAAAGAAGACTTCTTAATCTGCCTTACAGAGAAATAGTTGACAGTTTATCACTTCTAATCATGGCATATGGAAGTGAAACATGGCCTTACATTAAATGCGAACTACTTCTCAACTTAACTGACAAGTTGAGCACTACACGGAAAAAATGGAAAGATCACTGCAATACTGGAGTTAGAGCACCGACCTGAGATGTATTGTAACATCCATTAAAAGATCCAAATGGCAATGAGCAGGTCATATTCCAAGTAACAAATGGACAAATTGGAAATAACGAAAAATGGATAAAGTTGATATTCGAATTTTATCCCAGAGATGGAAGACCAAAGAAGCGTTGCGAGGATTAAATCAAACAGATAGCTAAAACTCAGAAAAGCTCGAAACAGGACCAAATGAGGGACTTTGGGCGAGTTCTTCGTAGAGCAGTAGATAGAACAGGGCTACTCCTGATGATGATAAAATGCTTATCATCATGATGGGCATTTTTGTCTCTTTCGACAGAAAGAATCCTTTGGTAAGTCGCCCATGCGTTACTTTCTGACACAATAAAAAACTGCATAGCACTTCGTGATTATTCTGGTGTGATCACTGACAGAAAGGTGCCGACATACTGACTGCCGCAAAAGTTAGTGCAGTGTCGCCACCTGAAAAATATGAGTCATATTCAGGATTCACCCTTCATTTGCATACTTTGTAATATTTAGAATATGATAATTATGTGCATCAAAAGGTGTTGGCAAAGTCTTTCCGATTTACCCTGTAAATTGTCTGCTACCAGTTAATTAGGTATCTGAACCTGATAAGAACATCTTCGACTAGTTTATTTTGCACTACGGTCAAAGCAACTAAGAATGAAACTAGTGCATTATGTCTATTAACTGCACGTCTTCTGGCATATGGTATTAAAATAGTATTTTTTTATTATCTGAACTGATAATAAAAATCATTATATTTTCTTCTGATAATAAAGATCATTATATTTTCTTAATATTGAAAAACGTAAATAAGAAGTAGAGAAAATTCTACTTCCTGATAAGCGTTCATTTCTGTATTTAATGTATATTACTTACAGTTTGTTGTAATAAAAGTCAAGGTACAAACTGTATGATTTTTATAATACCCTGCATTGTTAACAGATGGCAGCACGGTATGAACATTTAGTCCAATTGTTTTAACTACCTTTCTTGGCCGTCTACTATGATGTTCTTGTGTCACGCACAGAGTTCGCAGGAAGTAGCGTTTTAGTGCATGAAATGATTATTTAAATCAAACACTTTGTATTAATTAAGAAAGAATAACAAGCAGAGAGAGAGAGAGAGAGAGACCATTCAATATAATTTATTCATGCTCTAATTTAGATTTATGAGTTGGCTACGCATGTTAATGTTAAAAATAAACACACAAAAAATTGAATATTTTAAGCTAATATTTTGCCTAATAGTAACTGAGGCATTCTTCAGTATACATTCTTAACAAATTAAAAAAGTATTTTGAATAAAACAAAAACAGAATATCAATCAAAGATTCGAATATTATGACTACGTCCTCTGAACAGAGGCAAAGATAGCTGGGTTATTTATTTATTTATCGATTTGAACGCGTACTGCCACCTCACACTGTACCCACACAGCGCAGACCAAATATCTGAATGCTTGTTGAGATTCTGTTTTCTTATTCAAATTACTTTGTTTACTGTATTATCTTTATTCTCTCAAAATGCAAGCGCCTAGGTGGTCCTATGGATATGACGTTTGCTTTCATAGCTGTAGTCTGCCCTAAAAAAGACTTACACGACTGATTCAAGGCACCCTAAATAGAGGAACTTTTTCCAAATCTTTCTTTGGATATTTCGATTTAGGTGATCTTTGGCAAGGATATGTAGGATTTTTTCCTATTTGGATATTTTAAATTTGGATTTTAATCATGTATCTTAAAAAATCGACCGTAGAACTCACGCTATTACAGACAATAACATAAATGTTAGTCTAGGGCCACAGGGTAGCGCCAGTTGCCTGTCTTACTCACCTCTCTGTCGCTAAATGAGCATCCCTTTGAGCAATAAAAATGTATTTATTTATTAAATAAAAATAAATAAAATAAAAATATTTATTTTTAATTTATTTTATTCGAAAATGCCTCAGTTATTGTTAAATCGAAGTATTCGATTAAACCATTCTTTTATTTGGCTTTGTTAGTAAATCTCTACAAATTCTTTATTAACAATAATTTATTTATTTAAAAAAGAAAATAGCAAAGATGTGACCAAGACGTAACACGTAATTAAGACTTAAACTTAATTTTAACGCATTCAGTGCGAGAGGTTCTGCATGTGGCTGAAATATTCACGTTGTTAAACTGCATTTATTTTCTTCCCATTTATGTTTGTTTGCATTATTGATTTGGCTTTTTCCCTAATGCCGAGATCAATGGTAGTTATCCCAAAAGAACTAAATTCTACTCAAAAATGAATACTGTCTTTTTCTTTCCCTTCTAAAAATACTGCTATAGCTATTTCCCGAATATTTACACTAAGTTACGACCTATAAGACAATCCCTCATCAATTTAGTTACATCTAAACTACTAGGAGAACAAATAATTCATTTCAATTATACGTAGAGGCAATCTTCAGTAGTGGGTTAAAAAAGATGAACATAAAATCATTGGTTTTAATCTACGATCTGTATTATGGGCAACTGCAATATAGACACCGAGTGGGCAATTCATACGGCCTACTACACGAGGTATTGTGTAGGGGAACAGATCAATGAATATTTCCCCTATTCATCCAGCAATGATATTAATGGAGGAGTAACGAACAACACGGGCTCACCCTTCATCTGTAAACACTAATCTGGATGATGATTTGGTAATTTAGAAATTTTACAAGAAATACAAAAAAAAAAAAAAAAAAAAAACTGGCTCATATCCTACATCCGAGTCTTAATTCCATCTATTAAAGATGCTAACACTTTGCTAATAATTTATTTTTAATTTCCAAGAGTCACCACGTGGTATCTACTATTCGTAAGTCTCAGTATTATAAGCGTAAAATTTTTTCCCCACTTACAATTCTGAATTTGAAAAACATTAAATACGCAGTGAAAGTATTAAGTATGACTACAAGCGATTATATAAAAATATACATGGCATTGGTGTATTTGAACAAAGCTCATTCATATTTAATTAATTCACACCTCATACGCTTTTTTTATGTAACAGTTCATGATTTGTGTAGGAATAAGGGGCGGCGTATGGGACTAACGCATTTCTAGCTATAATTTTGCAATGAACTATAAAGTATAATTATAACGGAACCATAATTATTATCTTAATAAATGTCTTTGTTAATTAACTAAAACGTAAGATGCTTCTTAAAGAAATGTTTTATTCAAGAGCACTGTGATTTATTTGTTTAGGTCAACCTGGCGATTATATGCTTTTATTCGCTTCCTTAAATGGTGACACAAACCTAAACATCTTTATAGGATTTTTGTCTTTCTTTACGGTCACTGACAAAGAAACTAACTCCCAGTTATAGCGCTCTCTAGTGCAAACCTTTTGTAGCTGTTTTTCATGATGATGTACAGAAATAAATGGACATACCCGAAACTGGAAATACTGAAGTCGCATATTGGACTGCTACGTCCACATGACCTTGCTGGATCTGTTGATCCTCTGTTGAACGTGCTGACAGCCTATAAAGTGAGTGTTTAGTTTCCTAAGAAGTAGTAAGAGCAAAGGGCTGTGCGCTCGCATAACACGGTATATACAAAAGCCGGATTTTGTTGAATTTATGAGATGTTTTGGGATTTCCCGGAAGTAAACTTTGCCGTCTTCGTCTTCCGGGTGTTTTGTAAGTGAGGATTTTTTTTTTTCTGGTACAGAACAAGCACAGATGAAATGTATGAAGAGAGAAGTCAAGAGGACAGTACTTTTCTATCAATTTCTCCCTGTAGTGTGAATATGACCTCGACTGGTGATGAAAGAAACACATTTCAGAAATTATTCCGACCTTTTCATCCGTACTTAATTGTGGTATCTATTTCCTTAAAGCTTTTGGGCTAATGTCTCGAAGAAGGAAGCGAATTAATTAAAATTTCCACTCATATAAAACGAACTCTTGTTAGATAATTCGAGCAACTTGGAATATCAAAGACAGCCGTAGCAAAAGTAGGATTTGGAAAGAGGCCACTACTGTCCAATATCTGTTTAAAAATATTCGATATTTGAGAATAAATGCGTCAGCCTTTTGATGAAAAAACACCTAAATCATAAGGGGGGAAATGTCTCCCCACAACTCCTAATGAAATCACTATATGACAGTTCGTCAGAGTTCGTGTCCTTTAAGTAGTGCGATACATTATATTTGTTATCTAGAACCCAATGCATACATTTATCGTTTGTTTTATATTGATAATGAATTTATATTCATTTTGATATAATAATCATATAATAATAAAAATAACATACATAGTAATAAAAAATCCACGCGGCTTCCCAAAATCTATTCAGTACTTCCTTCTACAGAGGAAGGCTGCTTTAAATAATACGGAAAACCAGTATTTTGGCAAAACGTGTTTTTACCAGAAAACATTTATGCTAAAGCATATACGTGAGTGTAATGCAACATTTTAAAAGCAGGTGCTATACTGAAAAAAAAAAAAATTAAAGTCGCTACACACAAGCATTAAGAAAAAAAAAACTCACGTAAATCTTCATCTGGAGTTAAGTGAACTTACATTCATTTCCTGCGGCCGCGATCTGCACTTTAGGGAGACCTGTTTAGATAGAGATTCTAAAACAGGAAACTCTTTCTCAGGGCTCGATGATGTCAAGATATCTAAGTCAAATACACTACATTGCAAAAATTATCATGGCATTCAATTTTAGCCAATACTGTTGACCAATAACAAAGTATGTAAGGGAATGTATAAAGCAAGGGATGCACGCTAAATAATTATAATTGTGAATGGTATTGGAAATGCAGTGTAGTTTAGAGATAGCTAACATCCGACGAGGTGCCAAAGGCCCATATTACTCTTAGCCCTTGGTAGCACTTCAGTTGGCGCGAATGCAACATAATAAGCGCACCAGGAATCGGCAGTGGTTAACATCATTAAGCAATGGAAATATCAGGGAAAAGAAATCCAAGAAACAGGCAGAGTAGAGATTGATGGAAAGCGACTCATTACCAAAGAGGATTTCCTATTTCGCCTGTTCTGTGTCAGTGAATCATCTCGGACATGAATACAGAGCATCTGCAGCTGTCGAAGTCTGTGTCAGAACATCGAGTGCTAAACATCAACTTTTCACTGTAGTTTTTTGTGTTTATGAATTTAGGAATAGTTAAAATTCATTTCATCGCAAGCCTCCAAGGTCATGTTTGGCTTTACTTGGTGTGAAGCAGCCTCTCATTAACACGTGGGTATGCAGATTACACCTTTTTCTGTTAATACAAATATTCATGATAGGTTTCTTTATATAAATTTTCGGTTTTTCTAAATAACAGTATTTGCGTGCAATACACAAATCCAGCCCTTTATTATGAATTGGGGGGATAGGTGGGATCAAACGTCTTTTCTGTAAACGCAGGTAGAATCCGTCGCCTAATTCATACTTTGAGGTCTTGGAACAAAACGTGAAACTGTTCCAGCTGAACTGTCTGTCAACGTATTCCAACCCATTGTAAAATTTCTTACACGCGTGCTTTGATTTCACTGCCAGTTTTCAAATAAACAATCGCAGTATGTGTGTGTATTAGGGTGGGTGACCCCAAACATATTCCATGGTCCCGTGGAAAACTGGGATGCTAACCACCTTCCTATGAGTCGTTAAACAGGTCAACATTTCTGGAAGAATGAACAAATAAACACACACCTAAAGGTATGAGGAGCTGCCTCCCCCCTTATACTTATATCCAATAGGGGCGTTCTTTATGTGTTGTGTCCTTTGTTAGGCCGTGGGACGAGAGTGTCGTTACGGTCTGATGAAGTATGGAAGTTCTGCACACTAGGAAGTAGTGGCATTCGGCATTAAAAAAAGTCAAAGAATTTACCGTGAGTTTCGGAACTTAGCAGAAGTTTGTGTGAAATATTTATGACATATGTTGGAGCGTATGCGATTTTGTAAAATTCCTACAGAACCATAATCAGAAATGGCTAGTTGTTTTGAGGATTTATTGTGACCATTATCAGAACGTAAAGCTGTTGAAGAACGTTCGTGTTATTATTCATGAAGAAAATCAATCCATTATTATGGACAAACTACTTCAGATCACACAGTGAAATTTATCATAAACAGGTAGGAACAATGGTTATCAACCTATCAACCAAATGTCTCTGTAACCAAAAACCTCCTCTTCTAGCAAATAAATATAACTCATTCTAACTAAAAGAAAGAAACGAAAGCCTCATAACCAGCTGAGAACAGGTTGAGCCTTTCTTGGAGGTCAAATTTTTGCGAAAAAGGCAAAACTCATGCTAGAAGTCACATGACTGTTGTCTATGTTCATAACTCCTTAATAATATTATTTCATTGACGAAGTTTAGTTCCTCTGCTTCCCTAAGATCATCGTATTGCTAACGGTCCGTTTCAGTAAAAACTGAAGAGCAAACAAGCGGTAAAAATATCACTTGGAGCTACAAACAAAAGGCAGGAGGAGGGCTTGATTTGCTGGTAAGTAGGTTAGTTCCAAACCAGACTTGCTGGTGCACCTTTATATCGGAACATCGCCTTCAGGCTAGTGCATCTGTTTCTTACGGTTCGCATGACACAGCACATCCTCGCTTGCCACCGCTAGCACGTGAATTGTCATTCGTTCCAGCCGGCGGTAAGTGGAGCAGGACGTTATCGCTAACACCCAGACCTCTTCCTTCTCTCTCACCCCCACCGTTGGAGTTTGGCACAGTATTTTTTGGGGGGCTCCGTACTCATGTGGAATACTCGCAACTATGTGGGAGCCTGTCAGCTCTGTTTTAAGTGTTGTTTCGTCATACTGTGTTCTTAGAAAAGGTGACTTTTCATACAAGTGGATATGTTGACCTTCAGCACCCCTAATAAGCTGCAGGTAAGTAAACTTGTTGGGTGATCTAGCTCCATATTGACTCTTCATTTGTGAAGTTGATCTATTAACCTATTGTATAGTAATTGATGGACACGCCGGTGTATGCATGGTGTGTAAATGTAATATTAATTTGCGATATTTGGGTATTCTGTTTTCGCTTGCAAAAGATAACTAACGACACATGAGTAACAATATCATCTCGTGGAGAAATGCTTTTTGGATTGACCCGTAAGCGAGTGGAAAAAACTAATTATAATTAACCGTATTGAGACTTATGAGACAAGCATTTATATCTCCGGAAATCTTGATACTTCCTGATACTGCTTACGTACCCTACAGACTTCCATAAGGATTATTCATTGAAATTTCTGATATTCAATAAAGAAAAATAATACTGTGTGAGTGTATCTAAAAAGCGGGGATGTTAACTAATGAAGCATTTACTGATTGGTCAAACAACAATCCATTTCTGTCCCTCTGGTCTGTGAGTATAAATAGGTGTAATTTGACAGTTTCTCTGATTTCGTTTAACTTGATTCTTTTATCACATAAGATCACATAATTTTATTCAGTAACATTTACTGTTCTGAGATTTATTATACATTTATGAAAGTGCATCGAAACTATTATATTGACCTAGTGACACGCGGACTGTGGAAGTAACCTCTATGGTGTTGGAACAGCAGAAAAAAGATCTTGTTCTTCAGCTGGAGAAACACCAATTCTAATCTAGTTTTTGTAGAACTTCTACACAAAATATATTTCGTGCCTTTGATAAGGTAACAACTATAATAGCCGACACTACGATGCAAAAATTATACGGATACCTGAGTGTCAATATACTGGTGACCCAACTTTGGTAATTAATGGTATCACTCTACTTAGATAGATCTTCTTCTAAACGTAAATAGACATACGTATTTTGGCCACTAGGCAGGCAACAGAGAACTGTTCAAAATGACATTGTAATATTAATTTGAACAGTTCTCTGTTGCCTGTGTCTAGTGGTACACAACAGTTTTTGTCACTCCATACACATTCCAACGATCTACCATTCACTCAGTACAAGGCGTGCGCCAAACAAATGCAACCCAAGCACTGTTTTGTATACAGAATGATGTTTGAATTGTGGCATGTGTAACAACTCATCCGTGGAAACCGAGGCTTGGTGCGTATGTTTTAGTATGACCTTCTTCTTTGGTCAACTTCTGACTTCTTGAACTCTTGATTCGACGAATCCACTTTGGCACTGTGGGAAGAAAGTATAACCACTCTAAAACTCTCCCGCAGGTTTTTCTCAGTTTATGTCTTCTGAGCTTCTTTTATCCTTAATTTTATCTTTTAGTGAAAACACAATCTGCTCTTAGATGCTGTGACGGTGTTGCAACTTCATAGAATGATGGATCATTAATATGGCAACCTATGATAACGTCTCGCTGGAACTTGGCTAATTATAAACCGCAACCCCAACCTCCAGTACTGTACGACTGCAGTCGTGAATTCATTATCTTCATACACTGGTCTAAAAGCTAAGGAACGAACTATATTTTACCAGTATATGAAAACATTTTCATAACTGCAACCAAATGGTCCAAATTGCGCATTATAAATTGCGTACAAATGCAATTGCAATACGTTTTTGGCAAAAGTTACAAATTTCCTAAGGACATAGTTAAGGAAGTAATGTACAGTGCTTACAGAAAACTATGCGGAGAGACATTTCAGGGTAATTCCCATCTGCCATGCAGCTCACATCGTACCATGCTTAGCAGCAAGTGATTCAGTTCTTGAGGCAAACACTAGCCCACTTCTCCTTCAGAGCAAGGATAACGCACTGTTTGTTTTGTGGAGAGGAAATTTGGAGCAGAAATACGTCTCCCTATTATGTCCCAAAAGTGTTCTATGGGTCATATTCTCTTTTTCCAGCACATGTAGCTTGGTGCGTCCATTAAGCATAATGCCTCCTCACACCATGACCTCAACACGACCGTATCTATCCCTTTCAAGAACATTCTCGCGATGGTAAGCAGTACTTCTTTCACGCCAGATGAAGTGTCGTCTAGAATGGAGAAAAGACTAAACGATTCTCATCTATATAAAGCACATTAGTCCATTGGTGTCGTCCAGTTTTTATGGATACAGCACTACTGAAAACATGCTGTACGATTAGCTGTGGATAAAGGGATGCGGACTACAGACCATCGGCGTATATGCCTACCTGTCGCAGATGTCTTGTCACAGTTTCTCGATATATCCGCGTACCTATGCTTGAATGGAGCCGGCTTACAAGCTGACCTGCCGATGCGCGTCGATTACGTTTGCTGTTATAACCAAAAATATGTTTTCATGCTCAGTGAGGGTAACCTCTTAGCAAACGTCTGCAACACATTCCATTGGGTTGAAACACTGCCCAGAACGTGGATACAACGCTAAGTGAGATTCCAAACTCTCTGGAATTATCAGTAATTTTATGGCCTTCTTGAAGCTTTCCGATAACTTTTCTCCGCATGAAATCATCTAGATGACGTCTTTGAGACATTACAGGACATCCAAGTTTCCAACTTTGTTCCTTCACGAAAGAAGCTTCCTTCAGACACAATGCGCTTAGCGCAGCCTTTTGCCTTTTATCCTTTTGAATGCTACCACGTGATCCCTTTGCACGCGATTCGAAAATTTGAATGTGTATCTGCTTTCTACTCGAAATCGTCAGTTATAAAAATTACCACAAGCAGATTCGTCTGAATTTGCGGTTATAATCTTCAGAAATAGTATAGTATTCCTCGTTAGGTTTTTGGACACCAGTGTACCTTGCAATGTGGTTTATTACCAGTATTCAAAATTAGAGAAAAATAAATTACAAATAATTTATAGTGCAGTACATGTTGCCTCTCTATTTATGTTTTTATCAAGGCAAACCAACGTCCATCTTTGTGGTATACATTACATACTTTGCAGCCATGAGTATGAATAAACAAACGAATAAATTAAAAAGCAGCTCTTGAAAATTATACTGAACTAGTAATACTGATTTGTGTATATTATATGGAATATTTCAAGTAAAGTCAGGATTATTCCAGAATACAATTAAAAAAGAAATAAGCATTTATTAAATAATATAGGATGAATAAAATTTAAAAAGAAAATTAAACAGTCACAGGCTAAACTTAAATGGATAACACCTTTTTAGGACTAACAAAACCGTTTCGTTTTCCTTTGAACGCTCTCTACACAGATGGCTTAACGATTCATATCGAGGATATCTATTAATAATTTCAAATTCATAATACAACGACTTCCGGTTTGTGCGCTCAAGCTTTTATTGAATCCTTTCATTAAGACAGCTGGGTTCGAATCCTATGAGTTTCAACTTTAACCTCCTCAAAGTATTAAGTTTTCAGTTTTTAGTGAGTGAGACAAATCACCAAATTTCCTACTGTAATTGCAGTATACAGCACTAATTTTAGACATTTCTACTCTGACTACGAAACCCATTCAGCTTTTGATGAATGCCACATATCACTTCATTGTTAGCGATACAAACTAGATAATCGTGGCCAAGGTTCTACACAAATGCATGACACATCTTAACACCAAGAGAGCAAGACGCAAGAGGAGAATAAAGAAAAAAAAACTTTTTATTTTCTTCACACATCTCTTCATCTTGAATACAAGATTCTAGACGGTTGAATTCTTCGCCATAAAGTCGCTCATTCCTGAGAAGATGAAATTTTAAAAAAATGAAATTAGGTTAGCAAAAAATTGGGTTAAACGTGATAAAAAAAGAAGCCATCTAAACCATAAAATAGGCGTCGGATGATCAGGTAAACAAAGTATGCAGATAAACGCATTTATTTGTGAGTAAATTTCATAATGTCTACTATGAACAATTTTCCTCCCTCTTTGGCAGAATGGATAACATTCCGTTTTCCAACCTACAGAGTGCGAATTCGAACCCCACACTGTGGCGTCGAAGTTCGACAATTGTTTTGGTTGTACTCGATTTTCAATATTAAGTGTGAGACCACTGTGGAGGCCTAAAGTGGTTTGAAAAATTTCGTGTTTGGCCTCTAGCGCAGATTATCTGGACTGCATAATTCTATGGTGCGATCTTTAAACCGATTGACCTGTTTAAGAATGTGACGTTTGTTCTCTCAGCCAATAATAATAATAATTGATTAATTAAAATATAAAATTAAATAACATACCGTAAACACACGCAGTTAATAACATAATTCACTCTCACTTTATGATCTTAATCACCATGAAGGTAATGGAAGTCTTCCTTTTCGTTCTCCTCACCCTTAAAAAACTTTAGCAACATCTTCCACTGATATGTCGAAGCACTTTTCTCGAGTGGAAATGCAGAACAGCCAAGGAAAGATTCAGATGGATGAGGCTGAATTACATTTCAATGGTATGATGCACATCTGTCCAATGTGAACTAAATTTCCGTACAAATCTTCAGAGACCACTAACACTTTCCAACAATAACTCCATGGTATGTGCATTAACTGATACTGTGCAGGCAATTTAGAGATCAAACTTCCATAATCTACGTTGGTTCATAGCTATGAAGGATGCCTAACCAATTCTCCGTCTCCGAAACATCTTTGGTTAAATGTTCTACGGTACTGGAAGCCTCAGTTTTGTGAAGCTGTCACCAAAATAGCTTCTTCCAATAATTAGCACAAAGGTTTTCTTCTCTAGAAAAACAAACACATTACATCTGCATCTACGTTAAAACCTGACATCAGCACCCTCCTTTCGATAGTCCACTCAACTGCACTTTCCAATTAAAAACACTGAGATATGATCACTGACGAGTTTTCGAATCCTCTGTATCTGCCAGTCTGGTTTACGAGTCTTTCACTTTCTTATCCAAGGCTGTAGGTTCGCACACTTTCCGCTGTGTGCAAAGATGTTTGAACGTCTTTAACTGGTAGTTGAATTTCATCACCTTTGAAACCATCACCTTGCTCGTTGGAGATATGAAATGACTTGGAAAAGTTCGATGTCTGAAGCCTGTAAAGTAGGGTCTTTAGATGATCTGTTTTCTCCACTGCAAGATACCACCGTGATATAAGGTGAAATTTGGGTAAAAAAGTGAATATCGAAATGATTATGTCTACAGAAACAATACACTTGCAACGCAACAGATCGTCAATATTAATTGCTGAGACTAGACCATTTATTGTCGAGTTTCTGCTAGTTTGGCATCATAAAAAAGGAGCCATAGATCCTTATCCAGTAGTTTAATCTATAATCCGTAATGCTGTGACATACAATAGTTGCATGTTGGAGTTATCTGTTTAAATTGCCTACATCCTGAAAACTCTATGTACTACCCGTATCTAAACTTTCTTTCTTTGTTCTCCTGACAGATATATATGTAAGAGTTCAATTAGTATCTTAATAAATTACCACGTTCATATTACTTTTGAAGGCACTTGTGTGACATTCTCTAGTGGGTAAAGGAAGTACAATTTCGCTTCCCACGTATATGTATGTGGTGGAAAACTGATCACAAACATTCCAGGTAGTTTTTGCCATTGTTATTGACATATTTTAGTTAGAATATTTATGAATATAAAAATACATTAAAAATAAACGCTTCATCTATTTTTGTATATTTTCCTGGAGGTAACGACATTGCATTACTTGTTTGGGAATGCATTTCAAACATGGTGTGTCTCCATATCCGTGCCGACTTCAGAGGAAAAACAATGTGCTTCTATGATCTTTATGATCCCAGAATGCCACCCTAAGTTACTTCCATCAACAAAATTATTTTATTTTGGTTTGCCATCTTCTGGCGACGGGTTATCGTAGTCTGCCGTATTAGTCAATAAGTGCGTGTGATTGCAGTGCAATAAGGGCATTCGAAAACGATTACTAAAGTCACTAACAGATGCAAACGTGATGGTGAAAATAAACCCAAGAAACAGGAGACCTTAACTGAAAACAAGAGAAAGAAGAATGTTGAAAAACTGTGCGCTCTTCCATTCATTCTTTCAACTAGGAATTCAAGAAGTCCACAGGCCGTAGAGATTTGATCAGCAACGTTGCGTATTGAATTTCATAAACTCCGCTTTCCTGGAAAGATCTCTAAATACAAGCCAAATATCATACGAAAATAATGTTCGAAATAGTTGGTGTACACTGATACGTTAGCAAACCACAAGCGGTGGTGCTAAGTGACGAATTCACAAACTCTCGAAATCTTAATGAACGTTTGGGTATGGCAAATGTTACTTAGAAGATTACATCGTTGGTTCGTTCTCATTTGTGTTATGTTATAGTGCGGGAAGGATTTTCCTGATTCGGAATAAAAACCTTGGCGTAGTGCCCAGGTGAATTCTGTGTTGTCAAGGATGTATGGAAATTTGTGAAATATTAAATTTTGCAACGTAGTGTGTATAAAACGAATACTAATTATATAATTGTGAATATCATTGAATAAGTTAAATAAAATGTTTGATCTTTCGGAGCTGGATAGGACTACGTGGAAAGCAAATCTGCCATTGACAGTTTATATATATTGGAGAAAAGGTGCGCTAATGATTTCGTAGGGAATAATGCAGAGCTAATTAGATCAGTGACTGTATATATTAATTTCTCCATCTAAAAGAGGCAAGACGATCAATCACCTGCAAACAGTTTAAGATTTCTTTATGGAGTGCATCAGTTAAGATGGATGCTAAGCAAAATCACTTCATCACTGATCCTAGATGTACTTGTTCTGGTTTCAATTACATTTAGATTTATTCTCCGCGTGACTCACGCATCTATTATGTTCCTTACTAGATTTTAATTTTTTTCTCTCGAATTTTAGTGTCTATTAGATAATATTTCTAAGTACCCATTCGTGCTAGAAGTATTTCGTTGTCAAAACCACTATTTATGCCGTAGACAACTTATGTCAGGATTTCTTAAACAGGAAACCCTGAGTTCGAATCCAATTTAGGACTTAAAAAACCTTTATAAAGGATCCTAAAGTGGAGTTAGCCGGTCTCGTAATTTGTTGTCAGGTTTTTATTCCTAAGAGAAACTCGCGAATTTCATTGCACAAAACAGCCAATGCTTGCCAAGACATATGCGATTAATAGACTACGCTATTGACTTCATGTGTTTCAGTCTTAATTACAAACAACCAATCCAAGCATCAGTAATAAGAAATTGCTTACTTTCAAGTTTTAAAAGGTGCCAGTATCTCCATTTTCTTTAACAGTACCATGTCAAATGTTTAAAATAATATTTTAAATAAATTAAAACGATTACATTAAAACGTAATGATCTTAAAAGAACATATTAATTTAAATTAGTAAAAATATAAAATAAACGCTAAAATAATAAATTTCGTGGATATGGACTAATTATTACGTGGTGACTTATGTCATTATAATTCGCCCGAAATCGCAAATTTGGTGTTGCTCATACAATACTCATCAATCACCGTCCCACTTTCTTTCGGTGGAAGTTGAGATGAGTTTCATTTTCTATATTAAAATACTTCAAAGGATACCAGATTCTGGCTAAAATTATAAAATAAGGCTTTCTAAAAAAATTTTTTAAAAATGTTTTTTCTCTAGAAAAAAAAATCAGCAAGTGAACTTACAGAGTTCACAGGTATAGTTCACCAGTTTTCGGTTTTGATTCCAAATAATCCTAATCCTAATCTATCATCTGGTATTAGGAAGATTTGTAAACCTATTGTACATTTAGGACCGTTGTTGTTATTTGGATTTACGACCGAAGCAACTAAAAGGATTGTGCTTTCTGTCTGTTATTTGAGAATATTCTTCTGGCAGGCTTTCCGGCTTTGAGGAATGCAAACCCCGAGTTCCTGTGAGGAAAGAGTTGCTATCTCCGTATCATTTAGTATCGTAGGTGGACATTTAGATTAGATAGATAACCCATTTCCCAGTTCAAGGCTTCCGATAAGAAGGATGTTAGTTTCAGATGGCGACAACGAAAAGAACCACCACCCCCTACTCGTAAAACAGTCACAATTTGTGCAAATTTTTACGTGAGATTTAAACCCACAGCCTATTAGACGGAGAGAATTTATATTATATTACTTATATTAGTATTTTCCGTAAACGTTTTCTGAGGTTTAGTTCTCTGTGATAAATCACGTAAAAATCGTCAAAGAAAGCATAATGTATTATACTTTATTTCAAGATGGCGCCCATTATATCTTTGGACTTCTAACAGACTATATTTTAGACTGCTATCCTCGAAATACTCCCCATCCATTCGTCTGTTACAATCGGTTTCAATTTTTTTTTTCTCCCACAGAAGCATATTTTATTGGTGATTCATTAAAATGACTGACGTGTGTATTTTACAGGGCGTATCAACTCCGATGCACCCTTCTTGTTCAAATAGTGGTTACTGACCCGAGCATTACATTGAATTGCTAATAGGACGTCGTGAGAATGGCAATGAGTGTAAGTGTATGCTATTTGGAGATATTCATTAGCAGCACATGACTACGTACAAAGAAGCATATCCCAAAGACAATGCAATCATGCTTAGAACGGACTGCTAAAAGACTGTCATTAAATCAAGTAACCATAGAAACGAGACCAAGGTTGATGGCCTTGGGCTTTAATAAATAATTCATTCATCTTTCTAGAGCGATAACAAAGCTAGCAGAGGCACTCAACCAGCTTGTATTGAGTGGTTATTCAAGGTTGGTCAGCCTGACGCGTGTCTCTGTGTTTGCGTTTTCTCTACGAAGGGGTTCACGATACGGCTTAAGGATTAGGCAAGGTGTCCGAATGCCATGGAGATGCAGTTAAGTAGTTCGCACCCTTTACTAGAAAAAGATATTATCGGGTCATACTTCATGGTATCTGAAACAACAGTAGAGTCTCTGCGCTAGTCCTCCTCCTCTCAAACCGGTTTTTGAATTTTTTTTTTTCTTTACGATTTCAGATTAATGTGTATTTAAACATAAGTGGGAGGATCGTTGGATGGAGTATCCTGGAAGAGTCGATCGACCGTGTCCAACATTACAAATAAATGACGCAAATGTTGGGTTTTGCTTTTCCAAACTGTATAGTTCTCTGCTCCTTCCTACTCCATCTCCATGAGAATCTGGAGGAGAAGGGGGGAGTATGTACTGAGTCCTATTTAGGAACTTATTAATTGCCTATGATACTACTGGTTACCCTAAGGTAGTTCAAAAGAAGACGAACAAGACTTCTCTTACTAAAGTAGTTCCGAACCAGCAAATAGCTGAACATTCTACAACTAGGCTACGAGAGTGCCCTATAAATAGAAATAAAAGAATGGCGAAGGAGGTCGCTGTAGTCAACCACGTCCAATTTGAACTTAAACCTATCGGAGTAGATTAGGAGTTATTCGAAGGTGTCGTTATGTCGATGTTTCTTGTTAATTTTGGAAAATAAATTTCATTTAATCGGACGAGGACTAGATTGTTGGATTCACACCATTTCACAGTACGTGATAAAATATTTAAATCTTAAAAATTATTTATAATTATTTAGCATTCACAAAACTGCCCTTCTAAATGTAATACGATTTTAAACTAGTGTTCAGTTACTGTAGGTAGATAGAAGTTCCTGCTAAAAAAACCCTGTAGTTATTGGAACTGTTACTGCTAATTTTGTTACAAAAATTACCACCTTTTCTATTTATTGTTTCATTATTGAAAGTTAAAGTATTAGATGTAAACTTGCATGTTCTTAGTATATCCTAATTCTAAGCCTTATTCTGAGAACATTGAAAGATAATAAATGCATTTATTTATTTTTTTCTAGTGGTCCGAAGTCATATCATGAGAGTCCCCTATCATCTACTCGCCTGGAGTTCTGTGGTGTCTTTTCTGTTGACGTGGGATGCAGGTAAGCATTAATGTCTTCGATGTGTATTTGTAAAATTATAATAGAGTTGTTTGAATTAAACATAACGAAGTCGTCTTCGTCCGTGAGTGAAAAATTATCCACATTTTCGGTGTTTTAAACAGCATGGGTTTGAAAATAGACCATTTCCTGGTTACAGACTATTAGAGTTCTTTCACCTGTAGCTGTTACCTAACCCTAAGCTGGTGGGCGTGTTTCTGTGTGCCTACGAGGTGTCAAATGAGGTAATGTATTCGTCAACGCCACACTTGAAATTTCTTTGGATGAATCAGTCTGGTAAATCAAACTCTTTGTGGGTTAAGGGAACGGAACAAGGATGTGCGGGAGGGAAGGAAGAAAAAAATTAAGGAACGATATAACAAATGTAATATTTGCGATCCAGTTTTATCATTTATACGAATTTTGTTAATTGAGAATTCGCATTTCTTTGACATTCACTTAAACTAGCTATAGGCAGATGACCTGTGGGCAATTAACTGGATTATGATCAAACCAGTAACCTGACAAACCCGAACAAAACTTCTAGCAAACGAAATTACTCGGCGGAGTTCGAATGTCCACGTAATCTTGATGAGATCCCCTTGTTGACCTCAATCTTGATCAGATATTTGCTCTAGGAAACCCGGAACCTAAAGTACATTTCGTTGCTTCTATTACTACCTTGCGAAAGCATTTATCCGCCACCCCAAAGATATATTACTTAAAAAATGATTTCCTCCAAAGGTACGGTCGCTACGGGATGCGAAGCGTCCGTTACGCTTTGTAAGCAACTGGGGAAAAAGGGGGGCAGAGGAAGGAACGCTGATAGATTGTTAAAGTCAACATTTCTTCCCTATTGCAACCCTAATTGACTCAGCAGCGTGTCCACAGGTATACATTACATCTCCTGTTGTCTTAGATCGCGATCTGTAGTGATAACTGAGCAGGCCAGGCATCTATTGTGTGCCGGGTTAACACTGAAATCAGGATAGCTTTGACACTACCCATTTTTAGCTATCTAGCCTGGAGGTAAGTGTCTTAAGTTTGTTTATTCAAACAGGATCATTAAGGTGCGTGATCCCTAGCAATGAATAAGTCAATCTTGTTGGCGCATGAGTAGAAAGTCACCCAGGTTAGAATTATATGTTTGATCGTCGAACCTGAATTCAAAAACCTAAAATTCTTTTTTTTTTTATTATTTTATTTTAGTGTTTCCCATTCAAATTCGTCCGAAGACTTGCAGCAATGCTTTGGGGGAGCAAGGCACATGCATGTTTGTGTGGGACTGCATTAAAAGTGATGGCAAACAGATTGGAACGTGCATCGACACTTTCCTGGTGGGTAGTTGCTGCTCCCACAGTGACAAAGATAATACGGTTCCAGATGTGCCTTTCATCCTCACTCCAAGTACAGCCCCATACACTCCGAACACGACGCCATCTAGCGAACCTCCTGTGACATGGAAGCCGCCCTCAACGACACCCACAGTAAATAAAGTGACGTACATTACAGGACCACCCATTGCCATCATATCTCAGCCATTAATAATTACAAATCAAAAACCAACGTCTACCGTATATCACCGTCCTCCTACATTAGCGCCATCTACTCCTGCTCCAGTGACCTATCCGCAGGTACCATCGTGGATTCAGGATCCATTCATTTTTTTCCCACAAACAACGGGAAAACCACTCGTCGAAGCAGCTTCCAACGAGCAAGTACAGACGGTGAATGCTTCTGATGCTACCATCAACCATCCTGCTAATAACACAGGTAAGATATTCTGGTAGCTGATAACTGTAGCTATTGTAGAATTCGAAATATCAGATAATGAATATTGGTGCTTTCACTACTAATTTACAATGTTTCCTGTTAAAGGAGCACGTGTGCTGGAATGTGGTCTGTCCACGCCACTACCCCAGACTAAAGTGGTGGGGGGAAAGAACTCTGCTTTCGGAGCTTGGCCATGGCAGGTAAGTCAAATGTAGTGAATTTTTTTTTCTATGCGGAAATGCCTTCCTTTTTTCTTTTTTTTTTAATACAGACAAGGAAACGGTTTCTTATCGATTGGTTATTTCAGGTTTCCGTCCGTCGTACGTCATTCTTTGGCTTTGCCAGCACTCATCGATGCGGAGGAGCCATATTAACAGATGAGTGGATTCTCACAGCAGGCCACTGTGTGGACGAGTAAGTGAAATTAATATTTCTTGGTTAAGGATTCCATCACGATAATAAATCTAGCATTACATGTACATATTAGCACTTTAATACCAGAAGTTAACAAAACCTTGCCGAAATCAATAGAGAGATGACCTTTGGAGAGAGAGA